>NC_085137.1:307875473-308111388 GCF_035046485.1 Aedes albopictus | reverse complement strand
ACTTGGAAATTGTGAAGATGCACATAGAAAATTTTGGTTTAGTATCAGGGGCTAAACTAAATGTTAGTAAATCAAAAGCTATAGTAATTGGCTTTGGTAACGCGTCGTTACCATCTGTGTCGTGGCTTAAATTTGAAGAAAAAATTAAAATATTGGGTATTTGTTTTTCTAATTCGGTTAGGACGATGACAGATGATAATTGGACAAATGTAGTCAACAGTGTTTCACAGTGTATTAGATTAAATCAAACAAGAAAGTTGAATATTATTCAAAAAACAATATTTATCAACACCTTTGCCTTATCGAAAGCCTGGTACGTTGCATCAACGATAAAAAATAGTAACAAATTTTGCGCTAAACTGAAAAGCCTTATTGGAATATTTCTGTGGCAGGGTCATGGAGTAAGAGTGGCTTTTAATCAGTTAATTTTACCCAAATATCGCGGAGGTCTGTCTTTGCTCGATCCTGAAACTAAATGTAATTCTCTCATCATAAGTACTTTTATGAAGTCGAACTATGACAATTCTTTCATAGTCAATCAGTTCGTTCATCCTAACACTAATTGTAACAGTATTCCCACAAGTTTAAATTTTGTTAAATTTCTTGCTGAAGAAATTAGAAACTTACCCACTACAGATAGAAGTAATGTTTCCTCAAAGATAATTTATGAATACTTTATTCAAAATATACCAAATCCGGAGATTACTACCAAGTATGCTATCAAAAACTGGAATACAATTTGGCGCAACCTTTTCACTCCCAAGATAATGAGTTCAGAATCAAGATCAATATACTATTTATTGATCAATGAGAAAATTCCAAATATGGAATCATTTCACAGGCACGGTAGAGTATCTTCAAATATTCGCAGAAACTGTAACGCAACAATAGAGACACTTCCCCACATTTTCGCGGAATGCAGAATATTTATGCTTCGTAAAATTACAGGAAATAAATTTGAGCAAGGTGCAACAAATGCATTTCAGCGATTTTCAGTTCCCTGAGTTGGACACACTGTGTAGGTCAGAAAGAAACAAAATTTTGGAATTATTCAGCAAATTCGCATTGTTCATGTACAGCAAACCTTTAAACAATCGATGTCTAGTAGAATTAGAAGATTTACTAACATATTAACCAACTAATCAAACACTGAAGAATGTAATTTTAGTTTTTAAGCGTTCAATAAAAAAAAAAAAAAAACTGTACGGAGACAAGAAGAGATGTCACTTGAATGCATCGTCGCTTTGAGGGATTTATTAATTTTTGGGATCAGGTTGGAAATCTACCCGGCATTCCAAAACAGAGTATAGTGCTCGACAATGCTATGAGCCTATCTGGAGAAATCTGTGGTGAAATCATTGGAGGAAGATATGGGGAAATTCCTTGAGGACATCTACGATACATCCTCAAAGATGTATCTGTAAACATTTCTGAAGGAATCGTGGGAGAAATTCCTGAAGCATTTCATGGAACAAGCTCTTAAACAATCACTATCGAAACCCAGCAAGACGTTCATGCACAGAAAAAAATATTCATGTAAAATTCAACAAAAAAATAATGCACATAAAGGGAATGCTAGAGTTAGTGCATATTCACATGAGATATCATGTAAAATTACGTTACGATGGGCGCGTAACCGGTTGGTGTCCATGATGGTTTACGCGATGGTTGGCGGAAATTTACACGATGGTAATGTAATTTTACATTATATCTCATGTAAAAGTGCACTAACTCTAGCATTCCCTTTATGTGCATGATTTCTCGCTGAATTTTAATTACATATTTTTTTCTGTGTGCAGGACGATTCCCTGAAGAAGCCACTTAAGGAATTCCTGAAAGAATCCCTGGAGGAGTTCCTGAGGAAATACCTGGAGGAACTTCTGAAGGTGTCCCTGGAAATCGCAGTTTTATGCTCATAGTATGACGTTTGTTTGGATACGTGAATTTTGAGCTACTAAACTTTATAGCAGCAATGGTTTTAGAAAGTTCCTCTTCCTACCGGAAGCGGTTCGGGCATATCTAGAATTCTATGATAACAATGAGGTGGTTCTCTTTAGGTATTTCTTAAAGAAAGAAGTGATCGGCTGTTCGGGCTCGAAAGAAGTTGATCATCAATATTAATTTCTATTCCCGATCAGCCTAGATAGCCGTGTAGTGGCGGTAGCAGTTCCTTCAACTGGCTAAGAATATCACTACGGATTGTCTGATCCGGTGGTAAGAGTCCAACAAACAGGCGACCCCTAATTCATGGCGTCATGCGGCTTAATGCGTACCGTGCCTAAGAATGGATGGTTAGGGGGGTCTACTAAAAACCTAACCACTAACGGTGCCTGTGGAGTACCAGGGCACCCTCCACAGTATTTGCCCTTACTGTGTTAAACGAAGCAATGACGCAGTGGTCCTTATTTTTCTCCTGTAAATAGTAAAAACAAATGAGTACCTTGAAAATTATCCAAACAAATCTTCACCACGCGAAGGATGCTTCAGTTGTTCTCAGCAGAAGATTTATTAGAGAACAGTTAGACGTGGCCTTAATTCAAGAGCCCTGGGTAAATAGTGGAAGGGTAATGGGTTGCTCCTCGCAGAATGGACTACCCGCTTGGCGCACACCCACAGTTGATCAGCAGGAGTAAATTCATTTTATTTTGTATGGTGAAAAGCATCTAAACTTGAATTACTTGAAAAAGAAAGCTTTTACTAAAAAAATATTTGGTAGGCTTAATAGTAGTCACCATTGTGCACAACCACTACCAAATATTTTTTCGAATAATGTGTTCCACTTCGATAAATTTGCCTTTAGATGCTATTCGCCATACAATATTTTTACGATTTACTTTTAGCGATTTTTCGCGCATAGAAGCTAGCGCCACATTGGTCGATGCGGAGAGTAGGAAAACAGCCGATGTGGTTAATTCATTGTAGGATTTTGTACGACGAAAGTCAGTCTAATCCAAGAACAGCCATTTTAGAGTAAGGAGAACAAAATTTGTCCCAATTACTGAGTTTATTACAAGAGACATTGTTGCGATTAAAATGGAGGTCCCAACAATCCAGGGAAAAACTGAGGTATGCATTGCTTCTGCATATTTTCCGGGAGACGTTGATGATGTGCCTTCACCTTTGGTCGTAAGTTTTGTTAATCATTGAAAAAAATATAAATAAACGCCCGATTTGTAATAGGATGCGATGCAAATGCCCATCATACCATATGGAGCAGTACAGATATTAATAAAAGAGGTGAGGATCTCCTGAATTACATTTCGTCTAATAACATAAACATAGACATATGCAATAAAGGGAATCCTTCAACTTTTGATAATGCTATTCGACAGGAAGTTTTAGATCTCACGCTTTGTAGCTATCTGCTATCAGATAAGATCGCGAACTGGCATGTTTCTGATGAGGAATCACTGTCAGATCACAAACATATCAGGTTCGATTATAAAGCCGGATCAAATTTAATTGAAAGCTATAGAAACCCAAAGAAAACTAACTGGGACCTCTACAGCTTTTATTTAATGAATGGTAATTCATATAAGGGTGATCAGATCTTGTCTGTTTTATAGTTAGAAAATGCCTATGATGAGATTATTGATAAAATGATTTCATCATATCATGCTAGCTGTCCAATCCAACAGAGGTCATCCATCCCTTGGTGGAATGATAAGCTGGCAGATCTGAGGAAGAAATCTAGACGGTTGTTCAATAGAGCAAAAGTTACATCTGATTGGGCTCAGTATAAACAAGCCCTTACAGAATACAACAGAGAATTGAGACTAGGCAAACGGAAGGACTGGAGACGACCATGTGAATACATGAAATTTTCCCAGCTTTACTTCAACATGGAAAAGCGGCGATTTGTCCGCTCTTAACCGAAATATTCATAGCCAGTATTACTTTAGCTTACATACCTAAGACGTGGCGGAAGGTTCGTGTTGTTTTTATCCCAAAAGCTGGCAAACGGGACAAAACAACTCCAAAAGCCTTCAGACCCATAAACCTTCCTTGTCTTCTGTTAAAGACCATGGAGAAAATAGTGGATGACTTTGTCAAGTCTACCAGCTTAGTAGAAATGCCTCTAAGCAAATTTCAATTTGCTTATCAAACAGGCAAATCTTCTATAACAGCGCTACAGTCGCTAGTCAGCAAAATTGAGAAATCGTTTCAAGCCAAGGAAATAGCCGTGGTTGCTGTTCTCGACATTAAAGGAGCATTCAATAACGCATCCTACAGCTCAATGCGTTCTGCAATGGAAGCAAGGGGCTTGAATAAATGCATTATTGAATGGATAATATCGATGCTTAGAGATCGAGAGATCTCTTCCGTTCTTGGAGGTGCGCAAGCGCAACTATCAGTAAGATCTGTGAGGGGCTGTCCTCAAGGAGGAGTACTATCGCCCTTATTGTGATCTTTGGTAGTAGACGAACTACTTAAAAAAACTCATCAATCAAGGCTTTGAGGTTATTGGATACGCAGATTATGTAGCTTTTCTGATACGTGGAAAATATGACGACACGATATCTAGCCCTTCAAAAACTGTAATTGTACCTTTTACTAGAAGGTTAAAAATAAATCTTACTGAACCTTCTTTAGATGGAGTTCAACTGCAGTTCTCAGAAGAAGTTAAACATCTTGGGGTAATTTTGGACAAAAGACTGAATTAGAATTCTCATTTAAACAATGTTTTAACCAAGGGTACCAATGCCCTTTGGGTCTGCAGCAAAGCCTTAGGAAAAACCTGGGGTCTTAGACCTAACATGATTCACTGGATCTATGATGCAATAGTCCGGCTTCACTTGTTTGGTGGCCCAAAACAAATGAGGTAACCTTTCAAAAGAAGCTAAGTAAGCTACAAAGACTTACTTGTATATCTATAACAGGAGCAATGAAAAGCGCTCCATCAGTTGCTTTATTAGAATAACTAGCCACAGAAGTCCAATGTCGCAACTATTCGTGTGACTAACATCTAGTTTGCCACGCCCTTACAGCGTCAGTAGCGGTACTAGAAGTGTCAAATAAATTTTGTTTGCCAAAACAAAAGGTCCTCTACAAGATGGACAAATAAAAATAGTCAGTTATTGCAATTAAAGTTATTAACATAATTGAATAGGAAAAGTGACTACAGCGCCATTGGTATTTCTATTGTTGCTTTGGATGTCCTTCTCAATTTACTGCCATTGCGTCAATTTGTTAAACTACAAACGGCAAAAAGTGCCCTGCAGTTTATACATTACAACAAAGTCCTAGACGGGGATCTTGTTGGACATTTGAGGATCATCAATATCAATGAACTTGGATATAAAAACAGTAGAAGATTGGATGATAACGAAGACCAACTATGATGTTCCCTTCGAAGTGGTGAAACCATGTCGCTATGTGTGGGATGCTGGTGGGCCAAGTTTACGTCCAGGTTCTATTGTATTTTATACTGATGGGTCCAAGATGGGAGAAAATACGGGCCGCATTATTCGGAGGGAAAAGTGAAAAAGTGACGTGATCGTAGGGCAGTTGCGATGATGCTCTCGGGTTGCATTGCCCGAAACAGAAAGTGATGAAAACTTAATGTACATGTGGTAGCCAACGGTGTATAGTCTTCGGTGCAGACAATTAGTGATGGAGTCAGTGCGGGGATGCGGTCATCCGACGAGATGGATCTGGGTGGGATTATTCTATTTTTTATTTATACCCTAGAAAGAGTCGAGGTAATTTCGCCTATGCGGATTCCTTAAACTCCTTTAAAATCCATAAAGCCCAGTAATATCTTATTTTTTTCCTGCTGCTCTTATATTTACTTGATATTGAAGCAATAAAAAGTTATTTAAGCTCCCAAAAATTTAGAAAAATTGATACTTAATTGGCCTCAACTCTTGATAACAAGCACCACACGAGACTACTTTCGTTCAAACACTTCTTCTTCTTCTTCTTGGCGTAACGTCCTCATTGGGACAAAGCCTGCTTCTCAGCTTAGTGTTCTATAAGCACTTCCACAGTTATTAACTGAGAGCTTCCTCTGCCAATGACCATTTTGCATGCGTATATCGTGTGGCAGGCACGAAGATACTCTATGCCCAAGGAAGTCAAAGACATTTCGTTCAAACACATAATACGTAAATGGCTGTCTAAGTATGATAGTTGATTTTCCGTATACTCCAAGTTAAATATATAGAACTCACAGCAACGCATATCAAGTTTGTACAATTTCTCGTTAAGTGATATTAATACTTAATTGAAAATAGGGTGCTCATATCTCCCAAAATACTTTGGGGACGCAAATACACACAGGCATTTTTTTTCAAAAAATAATTTCTTGTTGAGCACAATTTAACTACAGTAATTGCAAGTATGACTCAGTAAGTAGTTCAATATTATCAAAAACGTTACGGTATTACAGTGTATCTTCAGTCGACTTTCACGTGGCCAAGTTTGGTGATTTGTGTGAAAAAACAAGTGACAAGTATGTAGAGACAAGTATGTATAGCTAGGTTCTGCGCGGGTAAAGGACTCTTTGTCGCGGGAGCATTGCTGTGTAGTGAGTATTGTGACCAGTGCCAGTGGTGTGGATCATATCACCTACCATAGGTGACTCCCAGATTTACACCCTACCTTACCCTACTAACAAATACTCCTTCCCGTGACAACTGTGGTGATGCTGTGGATTCCAAGGTTTCTAGTAGCAACGGTTGTCGAACTAACATTCCTTCCCTTTCTCGATGATCACAAGGACGTGGCCGGCGCCGGAATCGGCTTTCAAATGTTGAACTCTCGAATTGTGCACATTGAGAATGATTAGCTAGTCCCAAGCTTCCACATTCTATGGTTCTCTGTGCAACTTCGATTGCTCTGGTCAATCACGGAGTAGCAACTACGATGTGTTCGATTATATTTGCTTGGCTTTGCAGATTTAAGAAAAACATGTAAGTTAAGGTGGCCCACATTTATATGAAAAACAAAAATTTCGAAAAATACCAAGTCTTACCTCCTCAATCAGTTGTTTTGGACTCCCAGAAGCTACGTTCGAAATTTGAGCAAAATCGGTTGAGCCTAAGGGGGCGCTCAAAACGCTTGAAGTTTGTATCCGAAAACTTGGTTAAATGTATGCAAAAATTTAAAGTTTTCGAATTTTGCCGCTAGGTGGCGCTGTAAGCGTTTAATAATCAAACCCTTTGGTATTATTGTAGGTGACTATATGCCAAACAACTTTGTCGAAGACCGCAAAGTGATCCAACGACAGGATAAACTTTATTGTTATTTTTCCAATACATGTAAAAGAATAATATCAATAATGAAATCTCAATACTTTGCCGCCCTTTGCCTAGGGTATAACTTTTTTCACAGCCGTCGGATCACTTCGCGGTCTTCGACAAAGTTTTCTGGCATATAGTCACCTACAATCATACCAAAGGGTTTGATTATTGAACGCTTACAGCGCCACCTAGCGGCAAAATTCGAAAACTTTAAATTTCTGCAAACATTTGGCCAAGTTTTCCCATATAAACTTCAAGCGTTTTGAGCGCCCCCTTAGGCTCAACCGATTTTGCTCAAATTTTGAACGTAGCTTCCAAAACGTCCAAAACAACTAATTTAGGAGGTAAGACTTGGTATTTTTAGAAATTTTTGTTTTTCATATAAGTGTGGGCCACCCCAATGTAAGTTTAGGTAAACTTTTTAAACTCAAAATTTCATATGAAATTTGTGATAAGTACCTACGAATCAAATCTAGCTCTTAATCTTTCGATAGAGTCTAAGAACGAGTGGATTAAATGAAAGATGGCTGAGATATGATCGTAAAGCATTTCCATGTTTTTGATGGGGTGATCCCAAACAACTTTTGCACGGGAGTGTAGGTATACATTTGCCACTGGTGCTCGCTATTCTTGAAAGTTACAATAAAAATCGTATAGAATACATTTGACTTCTTTGAAGAACCGCAGTGTAAAACACAATTCATATTGAAATTCTTTCCAACAGTTTCAACGCTTTTCAAGTGAAATAGTATCGCACAAATTACACAACTCTGCTCAACTTCTAGACTGTCAACTGGAAAGTTGGCGAAAGAGAGTGCAGCTATCTTATTGCAATTAAGCTGAAATGAAGCCTTGATTCACACCATGTGTACATTAGGGCGATTCAAAACTTCTGTGGAAGTTGGTGTTACAGCTCAGTTGATCATTGATCGTTGTTTTCCTGTCAAATTGTAGAATAACATTTTGAAATCAAACTCAGAACCACACCAAAATGTGCAAATCAATTGATTTGAAATCGCCCTAGTGCACCATACGACGGATGTCTGCAAAATGGATAAGGCCAACATAAACCCGGTTGTGCCAGCAAAACGGGACTGACTGACATTCCGAAAGACAAAGTTTATTGTTGCTGCATATTCATAAGCGGTTTAGTCATATGGTTTGGCACTGTATGTCGGGGGACTAACAACGGTGAAACTACTAATGAAAAGTTGTGTGCAGGGCTTCAATTAAGCCGAGTAAACTGGACTTGGTCGGTGGATTATATTATTATGAAAATGTTACGTGGCAAATCAAAATGTAACGCCACGCTTTCATTAACTGACAAACCAGATTTTGTACCCGCGATTATTGGAAGGGACGGAATCGTATTTTCGTTCGTTAAAAGTTAAAATTCCACCATCATCTGGACGGGTAAATCCAAAAGTGCTGCAACAGACGAAAAACCTGGAAAGGTAAAAAGACTAACTTTGGCGAGCTGTAATCCCGGCTGTCTGTAAAGCTTTCGGCAGATCGACTGAGCAGTTTATACGCGTAACTCCCCTTTATTTGGCGTACTAAATCATGTCACATATTGTGTTCAACAGATTGAGACCGTTGGAGGAGTCCTTCATGACGGTTCTCAAAATCTCTCCAAGACTAATTGATCATTGTGGTGATCTATATTGTGAATGATACCATGTGGTCTATGTGTTGAACTAGTGTGGGTGGCTGCACTAGTGAACGAACGATCCAACCACGAATAGAGGTAATCACGTTCAAATGTATGCGTGCCTTTTTTGTAGATGTAGTTGTGAAACTGCGAGGAAAATATTTGCACTCTTGCCCCGGACGTTGGTTTTATCATTATTTACCCGTTTTACCCAATTCGATTGGGTAATATTTGCATATGCAATCTGAATAGCCTTTCAATCGGCGTGCACTTTTGTGTGAGGAAAAATTTGCGCTAGTGTTCGTGTGTTGAAATGTCACTTATCTCTATAGCCGGCACCACTCGTCATTCTATCGTGCAGGCCTGACTAGATCGGACGACATCACACGTGGCGACGAGATAAATCGGAGAAACGCGTTGAATTCTTTTCAAAGTGAATTAAGTGTTGTAAAGTTTGTATTAACAGCAGAAAACACATCGCGCCGTAGTCTGCCATTGATAAATTTGAAACGTGACGCGAGTGAAAGGGTGCTCTACAAATGAAAAATGTGCAACCCACGCCGATGGGGGTGGAAAAGAATTTTGGATGGTGAACAGTGAAATTATGGGAAGGTTAATGTGATCACAGAAATTGGTGGAAGAAACTAGTGATGAATGAAAGAGGAAAAATGCCCTGGCAGAAAAGTGCACGGTGATGGGGATGAAAATTTTGAGAATGTGCATACGACTCGCGGCAGCCATTTTTTTTCATCATGCTGGGGGGACGCGCCCGCAGATGAAAAAAAAAAAAACGAGCATCGAACGGGGCGAACAGTGATAGTGAAAGAAAACCGAATATTCTGGTGTGGGTGATGAATGAAGCACCGCTTAGCATGCGGCGAATGGTGGTGGTGTGAATGGAAGAAATGATGATGGATGGTATGATCATTAGATCATTAACCGCCAAGTGGTTTGCATTCAATGTGTGGGGGAAAAAAAGAGGCTGTTATCGTGAGTGGCAAGTGTCGTATCCATCGGTTCCGTTGGGTCTGCGCGCTCCGGATGGTCCGCCGTCACCGACAACGCCGCTTTTGCACGCTTTCCGCAACATTTTCTTCTTGTGCCGTCCGACGAATTCACAACCAGGCAATCGTTCCGTCTGCTGTCGCCAACGTATCTCCAATCACTGACCCTAACCTATAGTTGTTTCGCAGCGCGGTGTCACGAACACTAATGCAAATCTACTGGTTGAAAATATGCCCATTTGATTTTGCTGGGAGCAGCTGATCTTTGTTTACTATTTTCAACCAGTAACTCAAGTGGTGTTCGCGTAATGCAGCGTGTACGTACACGCAACACTACTAAAAGCAGAAACCACTATATCCAGCATTCTCACTTCCCATCCGAAAGTATATAACACTCATACACATAAACCACGAAGTTTAGTTCGACGTCGCCTTTCCCTCACCCGCAATGAATCTACACACGCATGCAAACAAGCGAGTAGGTACAACACCACCCCTGACTCTCGTGCAGTCATCTATCACACACACACGGGCACACACGATGTTGTCTCGATCGGTTATTTCATCCGCAACTCAGAAAACCACGGCCTGCTTCGGTTGCGCCGCTATGCTGTTGTATACCTACTTACCGTTATGCGTGGTTGGCTGCCGTCGGCCTCTGCGAACAGTAACTAGGGATGTCTAATTTTTTCAGTGTTCGCGTTCTTGTGTTGAGAAAATGAAATGATTTTTGGGGTAATGTAATTCAAACGTGGTTATTTATTTTTCACATATATTCACTCGTCGCGCTTTGGGGTTTCACTTTTCTCGTCAGATTCCTAAAATATTTAAACATTTGCTTTTTAAATTTATTTACTCCGGTCCTATATACTACAGCAAGAACGAGATTTAGTGTTAGTGAGATTATGATGTTCGAAAATCATGTGTGACAGCGCAACACACAATCGGCTGTCGAGCTGATAAAGGTCATAATCATCGCACCGGATTCCTTGCTTCATGTTGGGCTCAAATTATGGTAATTTGTCTATGATTGGGGGCAGCAAGGGTATGTAATTATATTATATATTCAAAACAGTAAAAGCTAGCACTCTAATGGTTGCAAAGTGCTGTGTACATCCAATCATTAATCCTATTTACCAAAGAAAATGGAAAAGAGAACCACCCTGTATTTTCCTATTTGAATCCATCAGTTATGTTCTCGCATGTCCGGAGCTCAATGATCATTTGAACTTGTATTGGTTGGCTGATCAACTTTCTTTTTATTTTGGTGTGATTGGTCATTCATGCATGTATTATGAGTTTTCGGACAGTGTGCTAATCTTAGTAATACATTAGCAGCAGACGACTCATCGAGAATGCCGCTGGCACTGTGATTAAATTCACTGAGAGCGTTTAAATCGCTGTGATTAAATTCACTGAGAGTGCGTAATGCACTGTGATTAAATTCACTAAGAGCGTATGATACGCTGTGATTAAATTCACTGTGGAAATAATGCCGTTGGCACTGTGATTAAATTCACTGAGAGCGTTTAAAACGCTGTGATTAAATTCACTGAGAGTGCGCAATGCACTGTGATTAAATTCACTAAGAGCGTGTGATACGCTGTGTTAAATCCACCATAATGAAAGTGTATGTTGTATGAATAGAAGAGGGATCCAACATAAAGCAATTTTAGTCTGTGGGTGTATATTGTTTGACTAAGTTGGTTGAAAATGTTTGTAGCAATATTAAATAATCACGTGTCAAGGCAGACTACAGCGCGATTAATATGAAACAAAAGCCAATATTAGTGCACATGATATAAAAGTTGAAATGGGAAGATGATCATACATTTATTTCTAACAGGCAATCATGGCAAACGAAGAAGTGGTTTTTCAAACCATGTCGTTCTTCAGCCCAGCGTCGTATAATTTACCTATGTTCAAGTTCTCGCACTTACCCGCAACGGAGGTAAGAACCGCTTGGACATCATGGATAAGATGGTTTGACAACGTTATGTTAGCGACCAACATTTTGGAGAGCCACAGCCGTAAAGCGCAGATGCTTGCTATGGGAGGCACGGAGTTGCAATCTGTCTTCTATGGCATTCCGGGGGCTGATATTGACGGCTCAGATGGAAGAGACCACTATATTGTGGCCAAGGAAAAACTGACGGCACATTTTGCTCCAAAACAACACTCGAGTTTTGAGAGATTCCAATTCTGGACTATGACGCAAGACAACGATGAGCCGATTGATAAATTTCTTCTCAGGGTTCAGCAAAAGGCGGATAAATGCTCATTTGGACAAACTGAGCTTGAATGTCGTCAAACGGCCATCATCGATAAAATAATCCAGAACGCGCCGGACGATCTGCGTCGTAAGTTATTGGAACAAGAAGTATTGACGTTGGATACTTGTACCAAAATCGTTAATGCGCATCAATCCGTCAGTTACCAAGCCGCCCAAATGAACTCTAAACCAAAGCCAATCGCGGATGTTCACCGTTTGATTGCGCATACACAAAGGACACCATATTACAAGAACTCAGGGATCCCAGCCTATAAAGAAAAATGCTCTCGATGCGGTCGTTTCCGACATCGGACGTCTGAAAAATGCCCAGCAGCGGATAAAAAGTGCCACGGTTGCGGAAATACGGGTCATTTCCAATCGATGTGTAAGACACCAGGACGAAATGTAAGGAACTAAAATAAGTTTTTTTAATACCATGGAAAAAAATATATGTGTAATTGGGGGTTGTTTTTTCCTTTCTTTAATTATTTAATGTTCAGTCATTGAAACGGAAACGTTCACCGCAACGATACCAACAAATACCACAGCATAAAAGGTTCAGAAGCGTTAGGAATGTTGAGTTGACCGATGAAAGAGAGGATACAGAAGAATTTTCAGTCTACAAAATCAACAACGAAAACGATGAGCTACTAAAGTGTCGCGTTGGGGGAGTCACTATTGAAATGTTAATTGATTCGGGATCTGCGTACAACCTAATAGACGATCAAACGTGGGAATATATGAAGCTGAACAAGGCAGTCTATTTCTCGGAAAGAAGTGACAGGTCTAAGAAGTTCATGGCTTATGGGCGAATACCGTTGGAGTTGGTAACCGTGTTTGACGCAGTTATCGAAGTACACGATGAGGATGATATCATATCAGCCAGAACAACATTCTACGTGATCCGAGGCGGGCAGCAAGCCTTGTTGGGAAAAATCACGGCTCGTGAACTTGGTCTGTTACGAGTCGGACTACCTAGCTCCTTCAAAGAAAACGTATGCCAAGTCAAACAAACAGAAGCATTCCCCAAAATCAAAGATTTCCAACTAGTCCTTCCAATCGATAAAAATGTGACCCCAGTAATTCAGCCATTACGACGCTGTCCGGTACCTTTGCTGGAGCAAGTGAAAAGAAAGCTGGATGATCTGCTAGCGATGGGTATAATCGAACGAGCGGAAAAACCGTCATCTTGGGTGTCACCATTAGTGCCCATTCTTAAAGACAATGGTGAACTACGTCTTTGCATAGATATGCGACGCGCCAATCAAGCAATTCAGCGTTTAAATCATCCACTGCCAATCTTTGAGAACATACTCCCGATGTTCAATGGAGCGAAATTCTTCACTACGTTGGACATCAAACAAGCATTTCACCAAGTAGAACTGGCGGAAGAAAGTCGTGAAATCACGACGTTTGTCACCAATTGGGGTCTTTATCGTTACACCAGATTACTTTTTGGTGTTAACTACGCCCCCGAATTCTTCCAGAACCTTATGGAGAGTATTTTGTCGGAATGTCCTAACACCGTTGTTTTCATTGACGATATCATGATCTGGGGAGCGACAGAGAAAGAACATGACGAAGCAGTAAGAAAAACATTGGCCGTACTGAAGAGTTTTGGAATCATGTTAAACATGCAGAAGTGTAAGTTCAAACAAGAAGAAACAACATTTCTTGGACACAAGTTCTCTGAAAAGGGAGTTCTTCCGGCTGAATCAAAAGTTCGATCCATCATGCAGTTCAGAGCACCTCAGAGCAAGGAAGAATTGAGAAGTTTTCTGGGACTTGTAACTTACGTTGCAAAATTTATTCCAAACCTGGCAACTGAAAACCACTCACTAAGAGAACTACTCAAGGACGCGACACCATTCGAATGGCGATCTACCCATCAACGATCATTCGAAACACTGAAACAACACATGAGCAACCTACAAAATTTGGGCTATTTCGATCCAAAGGATGAAACATTGCTTGTTACTGATGCATCTGGCGTTGGGCTTGGGGCGGTGCTGATACAGGTAAAAAGTAATCAGCCACGTGTAATAAGTTACGCATCAAGAAGTCTCTCTGAAACAGAGAAGCGATACCCACCAATTGAAAAAGAAGCGTTGGGTATAGTGTGGGCAGTTGAGAGGTTTAAGGATTACCTTCTCGGAATCTCGTTCACTGTTGAAACTGACCACCGCCCACTGGAAGTTCTTTTTACTACAAAATCACGCCCAACAGCCCGCATAGAAAGGTGGATGCTGCGCTTGCAGTCGTTCAACTTCGCGGTCGTGTACAGGAAAGGCTCTACAAACATTGCCGACCCTCTGTCTCGAATGGCATCACATGTGGAAGACAACTGGCAGGAGGAATCGCAAGTCTACATCCGCCGTTTAGCATCTACTACCTTAGCTATGCTTGTGGATGATTCGTGGAGCGAAAACTTTGACGATGAAACGGAAATCTCGATCAGGACAATTCAAGAAACAGCTGCTGTCGATATCTCGGAAGTTGTTGGAGCTACGGAAAAGGACGAAGAAATGCAAGCTATCAAACTGGCAGTAATGGAAGAGAATTGGACGTCAGAACTCTTGAAACCCTATGCAGCATTTCGACACGAATTATCATTCGTCAATGGACTCATAATGCGAGGAACAAAACTTGTGATTCCGTCTGCTTTACGAAGTAGGATGTTAGTACTTGCTCACGAAGGACATCCTGGCCAGACGATCACGAAGCGTAGGTTGAGAGATCGCTGCTGGTGGCCTAAGATGGACGCCTGTGTATCAAAAACATGTGACAGTTGCGAAGGTTGTCGCTTGGTACAAATGGCTGATCCGCCGGAGCCAATGCAACGAAGGGCGTTGCCGGACAAGCCTTGGGTGGACATCGCCATAGATTTTCTGGGTCCTTTGCCAACAGGAGAGTATATATTGGTGGTAATCGATTACTTCAGCAGGTATCTTTCGTTATTCTAACTTATTAATAATATTTTGTCTTTATTGAGAAATCTTGTTTGTTTATAGGTATTTATGTTTGGAGATTATGACTAGTATTACAGCGAAGGAAACCATAAAGCGGCTGATGAAAATATTCAGCATCTGGGGAGTGCCACGTACTTTGACACTCGATAATGCCAAGCAATTTGTATCCACTGAATTTCAAGAATTCTGTAGCACAAAAGGTATCCATCTGAATCACACTTCTCCTTATTGGCCGCAAGCTAATGGAGAAGTGGAGAGACAAAATTGGTCACTTCTCAAGCGTTTGAAGATTGCTAATGCTCTCTATGGTGACTGGAAAGTGGAAATGAACCAGTATCTTGAAATGTACAACAACACTTCACATTCAACAACCGGGAAAGCTCCAAGCGAGCTTTTACAAAATCGAAAGCTGCGCTTCAAGTTCCCGGATCCAGATGACCTAGGTACCGCTGTAACATCAACTGACTATGCAGACCAAGATGCAACTGAAAGGAAAGGTAGGAGAAGACAAGAGAAGGAAAGCTAAATCGAGTGACATCATCTCGGGAGACATGGTTCTAATGAAGAACCTTCATCCATCAAACAAACTCTCTACCAATTTCCTAGCGGAGAAATTCGTAGTAGAGAATCGCAATGGGTCAAAGGTTCGGGTTCGATCAACGGATACTGGAAAGAGCTACGACAGGAACGTGGCTCACTTGAAAAAGGTTTCCGCTCAGTCTGAAAATGATGAGTCTGACGAAACCCAGGATCATCAGGCCGAGACCATCGGGGAACGTCGATATTCTGAGCGTATCCGCAAACCGCGTGTAAGATTTGAGGCTTAGGTAAGGTATTTGCAGCTGACATTTATGTACCAGTTACTTAAGGTAAGAGATATATACCACAATTAAATAACAATTAAATAACAATCTAATGTCTATGAAATTATCTTATAATGAAAATGGGATGTGGTGATCTATATTGTGAATGATACCATGTGGTCTATGTGTTGAACTAGTGTGGGTGGCTGCACTAGTGAACGAACGATCCAACCACGAATAGCCGGCACCACTCGTCATTCTATCGTGCAGGCCTGACTTGATCGGACGACATCACAATCATCAAAATATTTCTTGGGATATGACATATCATATGATTTATACGGTATGTTATGCCAACTTGAGTTTTTCACGCTTGAATCATATGTAAGTGAAAATTACATGTTACTTTCGAATTGTGCACCAGTACGCCACAAAACCCCCAAAAAACATGTTATTGATACTTAATGAAACGCATATGCATTTCGTAGAAGCAACACAATATTATTATTCTTTGGAGGCTTACTCTGTGGTGTTATGGACACAAGTAAGAATCGCCAATTTCCGAAGTTTAGCGACTATAATGTTTCTTCAACATATCCGCACAGCAAAAACAACAGGAACTTGGGGTTGGGGTGCGCTTTCGCGAGGTTATTTACTGTCGTCTTCATCGCTGTTGAATTGTTTGGCAAAGTATGAACCACAAAAGAACGAACAAACAGTGGGACGTGTGTTCTCTAGACATTTTCGTGCTGCTGCCGTAACTATTTCCATCGCTCGTTTATGGAATTCTTGGTCTATGGCGATGGGAAACACTAGCACTGTCCCTGCTGTATGCAGACTGTAAGCGACCGATGTCTACGGGGAATCGTCATAAATAGCACCGTTGGAGGAATACTTACATCCACTATTTTCGTGACATTTTAGAGGAATAGGCATCTGCCTGATAATTAAAATGTTCACTTATTTATTTTTTACCAAAATTTCAACATGTTTAGTGAGTATACCACGGTGGTTTACTAAGTCAACGAGATTGCGGTATTGACACACATTTCGATATTTCCTTCAAGGAACACATTTTACCGAGCTATCCCTTATTTATTCTGCCACTTATGGTCTCAGATGGAGCTTTTGGGTTTCTTTTTCAGCACCACCCATCTCAACTGAGACTGCTACACCTCTAAAACCAGACGTTATTCTAATCGATGAAGATTGTTCAATTCGAGTGCCCTGCAGACTGAGTAAATATTATGGCCCGTTCAGAGGTACGACCGGCGAGACACAAGTACAATGGGTCTTCCGGGCTCTTGTTTCTACGTTGGTGGAAGAAGCACATTTTAACAATTTTGCTCTTATTTTGGCTGGAATTACGACCCATGAGAGACAGACTCGGGATCTCAACTAAATGCACTTGCAGTTTTCATTATTGCAAATGAACACGAACAGGCTAAGCCAAGAAGAGCCCCTTTAACCATTTTATAGAGCAAATATTTTCATTCAGTTCATCTCGGAGGACGATGGTGATAGAAATGGAAATTGGCACCCAGCGATTGGACGAACAACGGTAATAAGTATTTGTTCAAATGGTTTAAACATTGTTTTATCATCATCGGATGAAGTAGCAGCAGCTGGGTACAAGTCGAGTTTACATAATTAAATTTCTACTGCTCACAGTTCCAATCCAGAGGTGATGCATATTAATGAAAATCGCTGTGCTTTTGAGGAAACAAAAATCATCGTCAGTCACCTTCATCCTTGCACTGTGGAGTGCTCTTTATGTGGCAAAACATCCCAGCTTTAGCTGAATGCAGAAAAATGTGAAGAGAAAAAAACGAAAAAAAAAACTTTATTTATAAAGCACATTCTTCGCCTCATTCTGGCTTGACTGAGGACTCGAGGAAGGAAAACAACAGCAGCCAGCTTTTTCCTTTTAACTAACTTCCGAAACGCAAAGTTTTCCCAAATTGAACTTAACCCTAGAAGAACTACTGGGGTATAAAAACTAACGAAAAAATATGACTTGAGGAGGAAATTATATAACTTATCCTCTATTAGTCTATTTGCTGCTCATAACTTTCGATGTATTCTTCCTATCAACTAATTATGGATATTCTTGTGAATCAATCGGGCAACATTTTCAATACATAAACTTTTTAGTGTAAATAAGGCGACTTTACATTTTAATGACTTCAGAATAATTTGAAAATTAGCTATAATATGCTATCCAAGCAGCACATATGTCACAAAAGAGTCACGTGGAAACGACAACCAGTTCGAAGAGTGACAGCTGTATACACGTAACCAACCATGCGGCTCCATGAGTATGATAGTTTGATACTTTGAGGCAGTTTTGGAAAAAGACAATATCAACCAAGACGGCTGCGGTCACAACGACGACGAGGAGTCTTCCATACTGTCCGATAGTAGGGTCGAGTTTGGCCACAGGGCACCAGCATGGCTTGCGTAGCCGACTGCCGCACCCTAAGCCCACCTTTTGGTTGTGACTGACCTAGCCAATACTCGAGTCAACGTATCACCTCCTCTGTAATCCCGAGAAGTTATGGTCGATAGACGATTAAATGGCATTCCATCCAAGGACATCTCTACGCATTTCCTGAACAAGATTGTCCGGGGTCCCAGCCGGGCCACCAGCATCTTTTCGTCAAATCAACAAACATCGTCGATAGTAACGGGGATAATGCTCTAACGATACCTGATAAACAGATGATTGAACCTCGGCTGCAACAATGGACTTCCTATCTGGACTGCAGAATAACAGCATCACCATCCTCACCAACAACAACACCTCATGCTCTTAGTTTTATCGATGATCGTAGATGAGAAAGAAGCATCGAAGCTTTTAAGTTTCAGCAATAATTTAAACTAGTGAATAAAAAAAAAATGATCCACATACTCTAAGCCAGTGGTCATCAAACTGCGGCCCGCGGGCCGCATGCGGCCCTCGACCAGGTTTTGTGCGGCCCGCGAACTGATTTTGAAATGTATTAGAAAGTGGCCCACTCACAGATTCCATAATGAAAATTTTACACATTTCATCATATTTTAAAACTTTCATGAGAATTACTATATTCTGCTGAAATTTTGCCATATCATGAAATAAATTTCAAAAGAAGTAAGATTTTTGAGAGTTTTACAAACTGTAAAAGACTACTTTTTTGTATTTTATTCCGAAAACATTCTAAACTGTTGTTAAAAACAGTGTATTTCGCTTAAATAATGAGTTTAGGCTGAATTTCACAGGTTTTTGGCGAAAAAATCCTTGTGTTTGATAAACTTTATATTCAGCATTTCTACCAGGAAACTATACCAAACAATTTTACATTTTTTTTCCTACAGTTTATATAAAAAGTAAGGGGGCAAAAACTTTCGGAATTTCACTTAAAAACTCCAGGAACTGCGAAAGATACTCTTCAATATGTTGAGAATTCCTCTTACTTGCTCACATTGCTCAGCAAATCTGCATGTTTTTCTTAGTCTGCTTCCTAAGAAGTAACGCAAGAAAAACTTCAAAAAATCATCAAGGATTTCAACAACAGTATATCCAGGCAGTTTTTTGGAATGTCTTTCGAGAATCCTGAAATCCCTACAAATCATTCTGAAATCTCTCTTGAATGACTTGCGGCCCGCAGTCTCTTATCAAAATTCAATTTTGGCCCGCAAAGACAGTTAGGCTGAGGATCACTGCTCTAAGCAGTTTACATGACCCCCGCTTACGTAGTGCTCTAGTGGACAAAAGAGCTGGACATAAAGGTCAAGTTAATAAGCAAAAAATATTATCTATAAGTAGAACAAAAGTTCAGCTCTTCTGAATAGTTTGATTCCAGAATAACTTTGGAACAATTCAAACAAGTCCACGGGGGTCATTAATAATAGTTGGATATGTAATGTTACAGTTCATAGTGAAAACCACTAATGTGACTACTAAACGTCAAGACAGTAGTGTGAACGACGCTGAATATCATAAAAATGTATTACAATGGATCTATGATATTTCGTCGAAAGACATTTAGTCGATAGGACATTTGGTAGGTTATGGAGGAGGAAACATATAACAGTTAGTTGAATGGACAATTCATCGAACAATTCAAAAGAATGGGCAGCTGGTCGAAATGCACTAACGGATGAAAACACATTCGAATGGAAAATAATATTATAGGTTTTGGTTCATAACTTCTATGTTGTCACTGAACTTATTTCAGTATCATAATGGCCTAATCTCAACAAATAATAAATTCAATCCGCTCAAATTGGCAAGCAATTACCCCAACATTTCTTTTCCACTAGGTTTTATATGTCAAAGAGGATGTTAGGTTGGATGAGTCTGTGGTTCGAAACGCCAGTACAAGATCATGCATTTAGGAAAGTATATTGATTTGATTTTGTTTACGGGCCCTTTAAACCACGTAGACTATATTTTGACCATCTCAGGCTCTTCTTCGTAGACTTGTTCGTACAAGTTTTTAGAAATCGATTTTACAAATGTTTTGAACTGAGAGACTTATACTTCAATCGTAAAAAAAAAACAGTAGGGAAGTGGAACCATCTCGGCAGGGGTCCTATTTTTGGCACTTTTCTGCTATAACTCAGCCAATTTTGTACCAATTGACACAATTTTTGGAACGCGTTGAGATACGTGTACAACATTTCAAGTCAATTGGTTTAGAATAGACTGAGTTAAAGCGAAGAGTGCCCAAAATACCGGCCGCTGCCCAAGTGGTTCGGTACCCTGGTTCTGATCGGGGTAGAAATCTCGGGAGTAAATTTCGGGGATCACTTAGCGTTAGTGTTAGCGTTGGCGTTAGCGTTAGCGTTAGCGTAGTTACGGTATGCTTCGTAGATTGGATACTAACAACATTCATGTACCTTTTGCAAATCTTGCTCGGATTGCTTTTCGGAACAAAGCTGGGGAGTTAACTTCGCTCCAATCTTATGCAAGAATACCAAAAGCAAAAATGTCATTATTCCCGGCCACGCCCATCTTTACCGTAACTTGGGATAGGGGAAGGAAATGTTGATGTAGCACTTATATAAGAGGCCTCCGACTCAGTGACACTCCCATAAGTACTACGGAGTGGGTGGTTGGGAGATGTATTATGTAGGTCAAGGATTCGCCTGAAAAGCTGACGATTGACCCACGGCATTGGTTGTTTAATTGGTTAAAATTTAATCTTTTGAAAGCCGGCAATCAAAAGAGATTTTTTTTTCTATTTATTGTTTAAATAATTATGTTTCTGCTCAGTAAGAGGCCCAAGCAGAACCGATCCCTCCAGGGTCATCGGAACATTACAATAAATGTTTGAAACGCGTGAAAAAAAATGGCGATCCGAGAAAAAAAACTCAATTTAAATAAAAAAAAACGCGAAAACAACGAAAAAAAACATCTCAATTTATTAAAAAAAAAATACGTAAAACGAGTTCAAAAAATTAAAATGTAAAGATATTTTTTCTATTTATTGTATAAATAAGTATGTTTCGGCTAAGTGTGAGGCACAAGCAGAACCGATTAAAACGCAAGGAAAAAAAAATTGGTGACTCGAAAAAAAAATAACAAAATAAAAAAAAAATAAACAAAAAATCGCGTTACACAACAACAAAGAACATCTCAATTTATCTAAAAAAATAAAATAAAATAAAACAAGATCGCGTAAAACGAGTAAAAAACAAAAAAAAAACAATTTTTCTAAAAAAAAACGCATCCACACCCGCGACATTACGACACAAGGCTCAAAGAAAAACGACGCGGACAACGTGGTCTACCCGCCACCGAATGATATGGCGATCTTGACCCTTCAAAAAAATAAGAAGGATGTTTCGCGTCCCAACTGTAGGGTTGCCCGCTTGTACATCTGAAATAGAAAATAGTATAAAATGGTGATAGTCTCACAACAGTTACATAATTTACGGAAATAAATCTCTCTATACATAGACAAAAATTACCTGAATCCTCTTGAAACAAATGGTTTATTAACAATAAAAAACATAATACAAAAAAAAAAAGTAGAACAAATAATGATCTTGGAATTTTCCTGCATTTAAATTAACAAAGTTAAAAATTACAAGATCAGAATTTGGTATGGTATATCTTACACCGTAACGCACCATTATAAGGTGATCTACCCACGTTACGGGGCCGTAAATTTCGGGGATCACTTGAACAAAAACTACGACGCGATTACTGATCGAAAACCGAACTTATGTATTTGCAGGAGAGAGTACACTTTATTTACATCTGGCTGAGTTCACTGTGGTTTATTAACTATATATAGCTATCTACAACTGTTGGTGACCGGACTGCTCGGGCGACAGCGAAAGAGGAAGCTTAAAATCGCCTAATTAGCTTATGGAATGCGAGTGCGTTTTTACATAATAGAATGTGAGGGTGCGATGCAATACGCAGTTTTAGTATAAGTTGGATTTTATAGCAAAATTTATATCACAGACATACAGACGCGGTTGTATACCATTTCAGCGAAAACCATTTCTCGGATACTTTTTCAAAACGACGTATAATACATGCAAATCCTATGTTGATACGTCGTTTTGAATAAGTATCCGAGATTTCGCGGAATTTTTTTCGCGGTGTAACATTTCTCGGAATCAACCATTTCGCCGAATACCATTTCGCGGAATGGCTTTTCGCGGAATGTACTGTTTCGCAGAATACCATTTCGCGGAATTTAATATTTTGCATATAATTATTTTCTCTGCTAAACTTTACTAGCCCCTTCACTGAATCATGTGCAATCATAATCACCATAGCTCTGCAATTGTATTGGTTGATCCTAAATCTGATACTTTTCTGGAAAAAATATAAGCCTTCTTTAAGCTAGGCTGTTCTTAAGAATTCTGAATGTCAGTCCAAAGGACATTAGGCCGACTGTCATTAGGTCGAAATAGGTGGAAATAAAAACGAATAAACAAGCCATCGTTGTCACATAGATTGAACTTTCAAGCGTTTATGTTGCTAGCAACAGAGTTTTTTCCTTCTTTAAAATATGACTATTCTATCCAGTAACGTTGTTGTTTGGCGAACGAATTGCTAAATGTTTCATCATTTACCTTCTTTTTATCAAAGGCGGTAAATGTATTGTGCAGTTTTCGGCGAACATAGAATGTTTACCTTCTACCTTCACAGAATATGTACCTTCTTTCGATAATAGGCTGTTCTTTCGAGTTACACTGTTGAACATTTTGGCTGGCGATCATACTTCTAACTTCATCTGAGTGAGTTTTTTGGTAGCTAGGCTATTGACCCAACTGTCCTTATCCTTCTTTAATTCAAGAGCTGTTCTTTCGAGTTTTATTGTTATTTTATTTACTGGCGGTCTCACTGCTAACTCCGTATGAGATTTGTTCTTCTTCTTTAAATAGGTTGTCGTTTCAAATAACACTTGCTGGTGAACAAATTAATATCTACATCTGAGATTCTTCCTTCTTTTTAAAAATAGGTTGTTTATTTATAAGTTGCAGTGCTACAGTGTTGTTTAGTGACCTAACTAATATTTCTAAGATTATTTTTTTTTCTAACTATAAGCAGATCTTTCAAGGCCTATTATTCATTTGGCCTCATTAATCAGTAGGCCTTTCAAGGCCTAATGATTCTGCCATAATTCTGGATCTGAACCTGCTACTCAGCCTCCACACTTTCACCCTTATTGATTGAACTTTTTGTTGGTTTAAGAACTGCTAAATTTATATTATCAGAGAATTTCCCTTCTTTCATAAATAGGCTGTTCTTTCAAAGTTTACTGTAACAAAAATTCAAATATTGATATCACAGATAAGCAGACGTTACACTCTAATCATCTCATTTTAACTGCCAATTTGAAACTTTGATAGTTGGCTAACTGACCAGGACCACTCGTGGCACTCATATCAGTTTTGTTTGGGTTTGACGTTTACACCCTACCGCAACCTAGTTAATGGTTGGCCAAACTCAGTAGTTTCAGTATTGGGTGATTATGTGTCCGCAACTCCAAAATGTTCAAAGTGTAACAACGTCTGTTTGTGTTGATGAGAAACATTTCATCACAGAGGAACAGACGTCACACTCTGATAGCTTCACATCGATCACCAGAACGGTGGATTCAAATATTAAGTAGGTGGTCAATTGACCACTCGCGGCACTCACATCGTTTTTGCTCCTGTTTGACTGGCTCGGGCAAACACAGTGCGCTTAGCATTGGGCGATTCCGTTTTCATGACGATGATTTAAATGAATTTTGTTCTAAGTGTTAGATCTGTTTCTCTGTGAATTGTTGATTTGTATTTTCAATCTTATCATGATGTTGTCTCTCGATCAGTTAAAATTTTCTCTCTTATTAAGGTGTCATGATGCATCACTAAACTTTCAAACAAATCATTGACTTTTTGCATTTCAATGATTGTTTGCCTCGCGTTTTTGAAGTGATAAAAAACAATCAACCCTGCAGCTACGCACCAGAAAAAGTATCATCGCAATCACTGCGAGTGAGCAAATAGGATAATACTTTTTCATACGAAATTTCGCTTTGGTGCCAGAGAATTATCACTTTGAAATTTTGAGCCACAGATTCAACATGACTACCGATGTTGATGATGCCGTAAAAAGCCTTAACGATTTTCCGCGAAACGGTACATTCCGCCAAATGATTTGCGGCGAAACGGTGCATCCCGCGAAATGTCATTCCGCGAAGTGTTACAACGCGAAAAGGAATTCTGCGAAATGGTTTTCGGTGAAATGTTATACAATCAACAGACGCATCACTTGGAACAAAATGCGATTAAAATCATGGTCACGCAAGCATAATCGCCCAATGAATGTTAATTACGCTGTAGTACGCAAACCCACTGAGTAGATGTCGGTAGTCAAAACGTCAAACGTCAAACGATGCGTGCGAGCGCCATGAGCGAGCGATTTGCGAACTACGGAATATTTAAATAATTCGTTAAAAATGAAAACGATGGAAGTGAGTAGAGTGAGACTGTTTGTCTGTGTTTAAATAATGTGTTTAAATATTTCTAATCCTAACAGTATGCAAGACAAAGTTTGCTGGGACATCTAATTTATTATAAATTCGATAGATTATACTAAACAACCTGACATTTAGTAAAAAAAAAAAAAGATTTTCAAGTCCAAATGGGCAGAGAGAGCTCTCAAAAAACCTGTGGAAATGCGAACAGAATAGTAAGAGGAGCTTCAGATTCTTTTAAAGTTGGTATACCACGCCAGAAAATATTGAAGAGCTAATAAAATTTGTTCTAATTTTAGTAGTTGAAAAAATCGATTATTTTTTAACCCTTTGGGGATGGATGGGTCATAATATGCCCAGCCGAGAAAATCTACCATAACACACGTGTTCTAGACCATCGAGGTTGCATCCAGATAGGTGAAAATTTCGCCTTCAAAGGGTTATTCGACTATTTAGACATGGGCATCCCCATCTTGTAATGACAGTTCGACAGAATAAACGTCATTCGGATAGCGCATGCATTTAGTGTGTAGTAGTACCTCTTCAGACGGTTGGTGGCGGCACATTCACTAAAAAGGAGTCGCATGCAAAGGAGTTTATGCAAACAAAATCAAATTCAAATCAGTAACCTTAAAAATCGAACCATAATTATATAAAATTCACAATTTCCAGCAGTTGTTGGGGCGTATGGGGCAAAATAAGCATCACTTCCCGTGCCGTGCGGTGAATTCATTTAGCACCAATCGATTTCTCGCAATTTTTCACGTCAGAAATGGTTAACTTCACGTACCGAAACCAGCGGCGTTAAAAGATCCGTTTTTTTGGGTCGATTTTTCCCACTGTGCATTGGTTTAGAATTACATAACTATAGCTCCTATACAGTCAAAAACCTGTGCAATCGAGACTCATCCGTGACACCTGTGCTTCTTGGGTAACTTTTTGTGGACTTCTTATTATCGATAAGGATACGGCCATGGGTTCGAAGAGTGACTGTAGATAGCTGTATACACGTAACCTACCATGCGTCTCCATGAGTATGATTGATTTGATACTTTGAGGCAGTTTTGGAAAAAGCCAATTTCAAGGTGTTGCGCCATTTACACAGAAGCATTATTCTCATTTTATTCGAACGAAACAATAATAATCGAGAGAGTCTTGAAATACCCACTCTTTCATTTTTCGGTCATGACAAAGCCTGATATGGATGTAAACATGACAATAACTAGCACTCATTTTTAGGTTTCGTGCTAACGTAAGAACACACACAAGACGCGGCGCGACACGGACACAACACTTATCGTTCTTACAAACATAAAAGGAAATTAAACATTTACCTTTTCGTCGATCGGTTTCGGACACGATGTTGCCTATCTACAGGATGATGTCCAACTGATTACAAAAATAAAAACAGCTTCGTACGTGCTACCGTACACGTCAGAGGGAGATGGGTCTATAGACTGTTTCAGAAATTATAAATACACTTTGTTTATTAAATTAAATGAACTGTTCTAATGATTTTTACCAACTTCTTTCAGAGTATAGCATATTGTACTCCATATTTTTATATTTCCTTTCAATTGTCTTGATATTTTAAAGAACTGTCGAGTTCTCTAACAAATAACTTAATTTTTCAAATTTGCATTTGCACAAAGGTGTTTTTTAATGATTTCAACATTATTTATCACTAAATACCAAATATTATCTAAATTTTTATCACATTTGCTTTCTCAACAAGTTGTCTCAGGAATGCCTTGATAAAAGTTTGGGAAAAATCGATAAAGGCATTTCCACAACATTTTTTCGGAGAACAAGTTTCTCATTTTTTTAAGGTTATCTACGGAACATAAGAACTACCACACAGTTTCTTAGCTTTCCTGAACGCATTGAATATAAAAAAACTCATTTTTTCAGCTCATTTGATCCTTCAGATGGCAAAGCTTGACATACCATAAAAACGAATGCAGTAAGCAGTTATTAAGACATTCGTTTGCTTAACGTTTGTTGCTACTGGTGTTGTTGAGAAATTTAAAACAAAAATTTTTGTTTTGAGAAGGCCCGTAATGGTGGTTCTTGATTAAATATTCCAGTAAAAAATACTCTAAGCAATCGAGAAATATCTTTTATTACCGATAAAGCAATTTTTATTGTGTTTAGAAATTAAACATTTTATCTGTGAGATTTTTTTCTATTCTACTATGCTACATTTTTTGACTACTTTGTGCAACTTCAAATTTTGATCATCTTGTTTACAGAGCCCTATTTTTTAGCTTTTACCAGAAACATCAACAAAATTGGTATTATTTGCTTCGTTGGCATGTTCACTATTAGGGCTACAAGAAACTTTTTTGGATAATGTGCTCAAATTGAAATGGCAGGTTATCGTTAGTGTATTTATAATTTCTGAAACAGTCTATATTTGATGTTATGTTTGGTCAAGCGGAAGAGTGGCGAAACTATCGGGGCATCGTCGTCATTCATCAGCGGTTGTTCAGCGGTGGTGATGAACATCGATTCCCATGCATTTAGTTGGAAACTTTTCGGATGCATTTCTTTAATTTCGCTTGGTCCCAATCTATGGCGTGGTTGAGTTCCGTAGAATGTACTGCCACACTCGATTCGTGAACTTTCCCGTTGTCTGCGGCGACTCTATGCTCTCTCAAGCGCGTTTTAAGTTTCCGACGGGTTTGTCCGATATATACTGCTGGACAACTTTTGCAGGGAATTTCGTAAATTCCCGACGCGACATTTCTTCCGGCGGAACTCTGTCTTTCAAGCAGCAGAGAAGCTCCTTGAATGTGTGTCCACTTTTGTAGACTGCCTGAAGCCCATATTATTGGAGGATGTTTTGGATGGAGTTTGTCAGTTTTGGGTAGAAGGGTAAGCTTAGGGGCTGTCCATAAACCACGTGGTCATTTTTTTGGGACTTCTCAACCCCACCCCCCCCCCCCCGTGGTCGTTAGTCCATACAAAAAAATTTTATTCGTCCATACAAAATGGTCATTGGCCGAACCCCCCCCCCCCCAACCCCCCTCATGACCACGTGGTTTATGGACAGCCCCTTATACGTTTTTTCGGGTCCCGGTCAGGTTAAAGTGTGGTGGAATTTTGGCGATGTCTTTTCCTTTCATGTTTCCTAAGGATCTTGTCTACAAATTTTATGTCGTAACCGTTCAATATCGCGGCTTCGTGGATCTTCTTTCTTTCCGCACAGAATTCTTCTTTTTCCATCGGTATATTGAATAACCGGTGCGCCTTTGAATGGAAGGCGGCTTGTTGTTGTGCTCCGAAGTGGTTGGAGTCGGACGTTATATAACGGTCTGTGGAGGTCGGTTTCCGGTAGATGCCGAATTTCAGGGTATTGTCTTCTTTCTTGGTTTTCATCAAATCCAACAATGGGAGTGAACCATCTGTCTCTTTTCTACTGTGAATTTGATAGAACTATGTCGAGAGTTCAACAGCTGAAGTGTCTGCGCCAGGTATCGCTCTTTCACTACTGCAAAAATGCATTTTTTTTTTCTTTTTGAAGTTCTTCTTCAAAATCACTAATGAAGACATCGGCCAAAAGCGGTGATAATTTACTGCCCATGCTGAGTCCAAACGTTTGTTTGTAAAACTTACCCCTAAACATGAAGTATTTTTGGTTCATACATACTTCAGCTACGGTAAGGTATGCTTCAACATGGTTAGGCGGCACTCGACAACGTTCTAAATGCCTTCGTAAACTACGAAGGGAAGCGCATCCGGATCAGGGACGTTTGGGAATAACGCAGTAACGTCGAAGGACACTAGGATTTCACTCCGTCGTACCGAAAATTACGAAATTCCCTGCAAAAGTTGTCCAGCAGTATATATCGGACAAACCCGTCGGAAACTTAAAACGCGCTTGAGAGAGCATAGAGCCGCCGCAGACAACGGGAAAGTTCACGAATCGAGTGTGGCAGTACACTCTACGGAACTCAACCACGCCATAGATTGGGACCAAGCGAAATTAAAGAAATGCATCCGAAAAGTTTCCCAACTAAATGCATGGGAATCGATGTTCATCACCACCGCTGAACAACCGCTGATGAATGACGACGATGCCCCGATAGTTTCGCCACTCTTCCGCTTGACCAAACATAACATCAAATAGACCCATATCTCCCTTTGGCGTGTACGGTAGCACGTACGAAGCTGTTTTTATTTTTGTAATCAGTTGGACATCGTCCTGTAGATGGGCAACATCGAGCCCGAAACCGGTCGACGAAAAGGTAAATGTTTATTTACTTTTTATGTTTGTAAGAACAATAAGTGTTGTGTCCGTGTCGCGCCGCGTCAATAATTAGCACGTTGATAGATTTTTTTACTGTTTGCATCGCACCAATCAGAAATACAGGGGATGGCCAAAATGTTTGTGATAGGCAACTTTTTTTCCCTCACAAAAAAGTTCAACATGCTATAACTTTTAATAGAGTGCATCAAAAAATTTCTTGGATTCTATTGAATAATTTTTTGCGAAGTTAGAACAGTTTGGGTAAAACACTATTTTTTAGACAACTCATTTTTCAGCTGTCATATCTCGGGAACTAGAATTTTTTAACGTTTATCAACAATATACTGATACTTAATACAACGTTATAAAATGTAATATTTTCTCACGGCGAATGAAGTTATACCGGGTTGAAATTTTTACCCATATAGAGGAAAATAAGTCAATTTTACAATACCACACAAAAATTACTAAATGTGTTCTTCCTTTAATCTAAATAGGCTCTAATATATCTGATTAAAGATAACTTGAGAACAGAAGTGAAAAACCTTTGGACATCAACACTAAAATTTATTGACATTGACGTAAAAAAATACATTTTTTCGAGAAAAATCCAAAAAGTGTCAACCCATGATAACTTTTTTCAACGTTCAAAAAGTATCTATGTTTTATTAGTTTGAGAAGCATTTATATATTGTTAGTGTATGTACAGAATTTCATTCAATTCGGTTCACTGGTTTCCGAGATATGACAGCTCAAAAATGAGTTGTCCAAAAAATAATGTTTCACCCGAACGGTTCTAACTTTGCGAAAGATTGATTAAACGAGCCTAAATTTGTACCAAAGATGCATATAATAGATTGACGAACAGTCAAAATTTGAGATTTTTTGATGCACTCTATGAAAAGTTATTGTATGTTGAACTTTTTTGTGAGGGAAAAAAGTTGCCTATCCCAAACATTTTGGCCATCCCCTGTATACATTAATTCTCTTCGTTGAGTCCAATGACTTGCCTAAATTTACTTTAGCCAAATGTAAATTTGAATTTGTGTGCTTCGTGGCCGAGGTAGTAGTTTTAGTCAGCTAGGCGTATTGAAAATTCTCCACCTGGTGGTTTGTGTTGTATGTTGCCTAATGTTAGTGAATTAGGGAATTTCAAAACAGTATGACAGTTTCCATCATTACTCTTGATCATTGGATGATGACGTGGTTATGGTCGAGAGAATTTGTTTTGTATTGTGACGGCCATAACCATCAACAACGGTTTTCGCTTTTGTTGAAAAAAGTATCAAATAATATATGTATGACAAAATGGATACAATATAAACGGCTCATAGAAAAGCGATCATTTTTCATAACAAAATCTGAAATTGCCAATACAGAAGTAGGGGTGGGAGCAATAATAAACTAAAAACGTTCCATAAAAAATCAAAAAGTGCGTAAATAAATCAAAATTATCCATAAATAATTAATTTAGAGAAATAAAAATGTCAGAATTCCCACGGATAAAGCCTGTATCCGCAATAATCGGGACACAGAAGTACGGCAGTAACTCTGTACTGAATCGATAAAAATTAGCCAAAATTTAACCAAGAACTCTTCAATGTATGTTTACTATTTGAGCAAAATTTCATAAAAAACAATGCATTACTTTTAACTGTGGATGAGAATCAAACTGATGTGGTTTTTAAGGTTTTGTACAATCATGACCAATTTTCATTCGCATAATAGGTGGTTCTTTTCCGCTGCAATTCAAAGTTCTGTAAGGATAATTATGAAATTTTGTAAGCAGTTATAATACTTATAGAGACACTTTCTTGCAAAATTTCATCAACTTTTATCAATTGGATTGAAAGTTACTGCTGTTGATAGACGTTAGTGTTAGTGAACATGTTTCATGTTATTCATGTGCTATCCCGACTACAAAAATATATCAAGTTTATAACACATTGTGTTATGATGTTATAAATTTTTTCTATAACTTATTATGTTATAAACTAGATGCAGGATGATGTTAAAATAACTAAAATCGTAACAAAAAGCACACCGGCCTAATCAAAATAATAACCTATTTTGTTATAATCAGATCAAAATTATAACACAGTATGATATAAATTTTAGCTTCAAGAAAACTAGTTTCTATCATATTTTGATACAATTGTGTAAAATGATGGTCTGAATGTCAAGGAATCAAAACTAAATTATTTCACAATGAGTTATTGAACAACATTTATAACACAATATGATACAATTGAGTTATACTATTTTTAAACACCAAAGATGTTAAACATAATTATATCACAATGAGTTATACATATCATAGTTTGTTATAATTATGTTATATTTTTGTTAGAATCTTCTAGTCGGGATGCTTGCCCATTGATAACTTTTGAATAAATCTGCCAATGTTCATGAAATTTTCACAGAAGGTAGTTGATTATGTGTGTATTACGCCTGCAAAACTTGATGATTATTGGTAAAGTACTTTCAACAATATAATCGAAACAATAAGGGGTGCTGACTAGTTGTTGTCTGAGGGGCTAAAATCACGGTCAGCCCCTTTATATGTTTCGAACATAAAATTGTTGATAGTGCATCGATTTTTTTGAAATTTTGCCCATGCAAGTAAAGTAGATTGAGAGGTTTATGTTCAAAATTTCAGCCGTTTCCTTTATCAAATTCAAAAGATACAGCGCTGACAAGCTAAACCAGGGGCTGTACAAAATTCAATTGCACGCGTTCTACTGTTTCATTGCTACAACAAAAAGTTCTGCACCTATTCACATGAAATTTTGCAGGTGAAATGAACACATCTTAAGCTATGGGCAGGCCAAATTTGAGCAATTTTAATTGATCTATTATAGAGTTACAGCTATATTTCTGTGTCCCGATTATTGCGGATACAGGCTTTAATTCAACCATTGCGACAAACAACTACATTTTTTACTTCAAAAAAGTTTAAATTTTCCATAATTAAGTTTGACTTTCCCATAATAAATTTAAAAACGCACAATTAAAAACATTAAAATTTAGCAATACATACGAAACAACAATTATGTTGAATGCATTTCCAGCCAAAAGAAAGCAGCAATAAAAATTGCTGAATTTCAGCAAAATTTTCTGAAACATTCAGCAATTTACGCTGATAGGGCATCAAATTGTGCTGGATCCTAGCAAAATATAGTTGAAAATTCAGCAAATCGTTTTGCTGGTTATTGCGTTGCTATAAGCGTTTGGTGTGTAGTATGTTCAATTTTTTTGTGAGAAAAATCTAGTTTTTATTGCTATTGGTGATTTATTTGTGGAAATTCTGTCATTTTTACTGCACGTATTTTTTTATGGGGAATTTGGATTTATGTATGCACTTTTTTTATTTGTTTATGGAACTTTTATAGTCTATCATGTCAATCATGTTGAATGAAATCGGTGGAATCGGTTATATGCTTCCATATCTCTTTCGAGACGAACACAATCGTGCTGTTTTTCTGCAGTAGTTTTACAGATTTTTTTTCAATTGTTTTTTTCCTCAAAATATGTCATGTAATTATGTTTTATGATCCAGTGATTACTTATACTTGTATTTCTGAGCCTCAGCTTTGATTGGAATCATTTATTAAATTCACCACAATATGCTAAACAAAAAGTAAACAATCACCCTAGAAGTTGAAAAAGTTTTATCAGTCGTATTTTCACAAATATTTGTTCAAACCAGGTATGTACTAATAAAAATCGATAGAAAAAGAGTAGTTCTGCAAAACAGCGAAGAAAAAGTGGTACATACTTTGTTGAAAAGCACAAGATTTCTGGGTGGTCAACGTGGGACCAACATAATTGTGCTGGTTCGTCCCCAAGGCGGTCAAAGTTTCATCGGAAATTGCCTATTGTTAGGCGCTTTATGGTATAGAATAATTATTAAATCACAACAAAGTGCTAGTTTGTAAACATTTAGACGTATAATTTTAACTTAAGGAACACGATATCGAGTATTTCAAAGAACTTGATACTTGGGTGATAAATATTACTCCATATGATCGTAATCATGAATAAGATTGGAACGGGGATTTGCTGTTCTTATTCACTTTTTCTTATTCACTCTTATGATTGGAATACCTTGTCAAGATGACCTCGTGTTCCTTGGTTAGAATTACACGTCTAAATTTGTACAAACTAACACATTGTAGTGATTTAATAATTACAATCAATCTTTTATATAATAAAACGCCTAAAAGTAGGCAATTTTCAGCAATTTGCTTTAGAACATCGACCGTCTTGAGGACGGACCAGCACAATTGTACTGGTCCAAATATGACCCCAAAAAGTGCATAGGTGGATAAAGTAGTCGAATTAAAGAAAGTTTTATCCAAGAAGATGTTGAGTTTAAAACAGAAAAATTGAAATAATTATTCTTTTATGGTCCGTCTCGAAAGGGATATAGTATCTACTTTAGTAGGGATCTGGTACTTAGCTACCCAAATGATCTCAATGTCCGCAATAGTCGCAAAACTAGTCGCGCGTTACATGAACAGCTTAATCGGCCCATGTCCCATCGCTGACTCTCTTGAACAACTTTGTGTGAAATTTTCCAGATTGCTTCCGGATTGTTCAGGCGTTTGCACTGTGGTGCATAATTAAACGGACAAACACCGATTTTCATACAAAATGGCCATGTTTGAGATGCTGTAACTATGGTTTGTTTTGATGGATTTAGCTCAGTTTTTGACAGGGAACTACAAATATGTTGAATTTCACGTATTCAAAATACTAAATATTTTCGTTCACAGGTCTGAGCGTGACAAAGTGTTTAAAAAGTGCAAAAGTAAAAGTGATCGGAAAGCGGCACCCTTTTGATTGCCAAAATGTAGCACAAAAATTGCGTCTAAGGGCCGATTTCTTCACCCTGGCTTAGGCGTTAAGCCAGGTTTAACTGTATGGGTAAGCCTGGCTTACGCGTTAAGCCGAGGTGAAGAAATCGGCCCTAAGAGTTTTTCCGTCTTCTGCTTTGTTCCCCGGCTCCAAAAACAGACGGCTTTAGTGTCACCTCTGTAGAAGAGCGCCTGTAGAGCTATATTTGCCCGGCAAGAAAACCAACCACAGGGTAGGTTTGTTTTACAAGAGACCAAATAACGATTTAGTGATAATGTAGAAAACTCATAAGTATGGTGGATCGAAATATCTCAATTACAAAAGTCGCCTTAAGGACAAACGTCTTGACATCCCGCTTCAACAGTGCATCAAAACTTCAAACGCACAAATCTCAAGAAGCAAGCTTCATATAACAGTGCATTTTATCATTCTGTTGTTGCTCACTTGCAATAAGCTTAAAATAAGAAGATCAGATGTGTTGGTTTTGTTTACGTTGAGATTTGTGCCCTCAAAATCGTGAGTAGGTGCCAAAGTCGGCCATAGTGGCGGCCATGTTGGGATTCTAACAAGTCTGTCCTTAAGCATTTATCAAAATGTTGATACTAACCGTCGTTCTACGAACTCACAAAGATACCACTCACGAGTATCATCACTGGAAAACTCACCCCTCGCCCGGTCATTCCGGGAACGAGTCGTCACTCACTCCCTTGGAACCAGTTTTGGTAAACTCACACTCAAAGCACACTCATGAACCACTCCTGCGTGAGCAAACTACAAATAATCGCGCGTGAAACAACTCAGCCATGAGACTTGAGAATTTGAGTTTTTTTATCATCACTGCTTGGAACTTACGCACTCACTGCGCTTTCCACGTAACGGAGCTAAAATGGACATGAACGTTAAAACGATCAAAACAAAATGAAAAAGTTGCAAGCAGGGTTGCAAAAATATGAAAGCATGCAACGAACGTGAGTTTTTGTTTTTGTCTTTTCACCACACCGCTTCTGACGGTAAAGCCTCTTTCCTTCACGGAGACGTGTGAGAAGAGAATAAAAATTCTCTCGTCGCTCACATCGTGGCGCCGGCGAGATTCAATAACAACATTTTCCCTGTCATTGGCACTCAAAAGAGAAAATTCACCACGCTTGCTTATGGGCCAGTCGCATTCATGCGGCCGTTGTTGACATGAAGCATCCATCAGCGCAGAGCGTGTGTTGATGATGGTGGAGTCATTACGTCCACAAAGTAGTTGAGTTTTTCTGTGTTCACTTTCAAGTATCTCACAGCGGAGCTGAAAATGAATGCCTAAATCATTCAGTTCAGCAAAATGTCATTCAATTGAATGTGACTTTTTCAACCCTGGTTGCAAGAAAGAGCAAACTGTTTTGTTGAGCTGCTGCGGGAAACTGTGAAATACACGAAAAAAAAAACTAAAAAAACGGAACAAATTTTACGGAAAGTAAACTACTTGGCACGGACAAGAGATTCTTTTTGGCAATAATTGTAGCGATGGACTACAACTAGAACGGACTGATTGGATAATATGGATTTCCTTCGAATGCATAAAGGACGAAGAAAAATATCAAAAGATGGACTGCAAACTGATCTAGAAGATTTGGATTGGACGAGAGCGGATAAAAAATGTTAACTACACAATGGACTGGCGGATATTTATAGCGACAAAGGCGTACCATTCCACACGATCGGCAGTCGGTAAATAACAACAAAGAATCCTATTTTATTATCTGTATTAACGAGATTTTTAGCCCTAGGCTAGTTCATCTCTGAAACAATAAATTCCAATAGGAACAATCACGAAATAGTTATTTATGTGACGAGTTGCAAAAAGTTGATTTTTTCAGCACGAGTCGTACATTTATCCGACGAGGCTTGCCGAGTTGGATAAATACGAAGAGTGCTGAAAAAAATCGAGTTTTGCGACGAGTAACATACAAAATTTTATGCAATTCAGTATCATAATTTATATTTTATACTACTCATTTCAGTATCATAATGGCCTACTTTTCCGTATCGATTCATTATGCAACTGAAATGAGTTGCATAATGGAAAATAGTTGCATAATTGTCATTATGCAACTCATTTGAGTTGCATTATGAACATTATGCAACTCATATGAGTTGTATAATGAAAAAATCATTGCATAAAATTTTGTATGGAACTCGTTGCAAAACTCGATTTTTAGCACTCTCGTATTTATCCAACTCGGCAAGCCTCGTTTGATAAATGTACGACTCGCGCTGAAAAAATCAACTTTTTGCAACTCGTTACATAAATAACTATTATGTGCTTGTTGAGTAAACGAAGACGTATCCACATGGATAAAGAAGAACTATGTAGAAGCGAAAAAGCTACTGATGACTACGGACGATCGAAAAAATACGAATACACAACTATTACGGGTAGATGGATGGAACTAAGACTAAAAATAAAAATGAAATCGAAGAGGAAAACAAACGGCAATATCTAATAAGAAAGTAGTAAGTGAATTCTTGCTACTAATTAATCCTAATCTAAAAGTACTAACAGTAGATTTACCGTAGGGCGTTAGGGGTGAACTAACAAACTAATATGTACAAAATTTTATAATATTTACATGGAAGGATTAGGTTTCGTAGTCTCAACTCCCTTCCTATGTAAATATCTTTGCCCTTGAAGGTGTTTTTGTGGAGATTTCTATGGAAATGCCTTGGTTGCTTCTTGGGGGAGTTCACATAACTCGTCTATCTAACAGTCCATCAATTTTCCAAGTGAGATGATATTGTAGCTGGCGATCAATGTCTGCGATGGATGATTTCGAGTCACCTAATGGTCAACTGAGGCCAGAGGTCTCACATGGGCTCCTTCCTAGGCTTCGTAAGTATCAGTACTAACTCAGTACTGAGTACCGTGATTTCGGGTGAAATTGATCAGTGGGGTGAAATTGATCGACGTGAGGGCAATTTTTGTTTGTCAAAAATAAAGCTTTGAACTTAAAACAATTTGTTGAAAATGACTATCATCTGGCTCAAGGGTTATTGAATGATGAGTTTACATGTTTTACAGATAATTAGTCACATATTTCTGTATTAAATTTAATATTTTCCGAAACTGCGTATTTGGCGATTTTCAAAGACACTTTCAAACTTTTGTTATCGGAGCTGTATCGCACGTGGAATAAATATTTAAATGCATGTTTATAGCTGCCAAGTGTTCGCTAAACCCGATTTCGTCATCAAAAGTTCTATAAATATTGATATTTATGCATAAAATTGGACTTTTTCTAAAGTTATGACTGGTATAGTATGAAAATTGCATACTTTTAGGCGTTTTCGTTAGATTTATTTAACTTTTAATTTAAATAATTAAGAATTTACTTAACTTGTATAAGTTTTACAAAGCTTTTCGCATTCTGGGGTGAATAATTTAAATGGAAAATTTGTTTCCAGCACTTACAAAGACATTTCACTGCCTGATCAATTTCACCCCGAAACTAAAATCTCTGATTTTTTATTTTAAATGATATTTATTGAAATAAAATGATTTGCAGGAAAACTTTCAACCTCGTTGGCTGATGAAACCCGTGGTCGTACTTGTTTTAAAGCATTAAGTTTGACCATATCGACAACTATTCAAAAATTAGAAGCCAAAAACTGTGAAAAGTGATCAATTTCACCCGAAATCACGGTACTGCGAGTATGAAGTCATCACTTACGCGCCTTGTAGTCTTCGTTTTGCCACTACTATATGTTAAATTATCACCCAGCTCCTTCTATGCTTGATGACTCTTACTACTTCAGTGAGAAAGCATCGCCCAGGGACACTATTCAAGACCTGCGGTGTTTCAAGGTCTTTTTCACATTGATTGGTTTCAACCTACTTGTTCCCCGAAGTTGTTTTATGAAGTTTGACTCTCACGTTATATAGCTTGAATAAAATGTCGGTCACCTTAGTGACTGGTGATTTATGAGCCCTTGGCTATGTTTTGATCGATTTGGTCACTCCGAAGAGGTTCATAGCTTGCAGAACGCTGCCTCCAAGATGTGCACAACTACAGCTGTAAACTCAGTCCTTCGTCGAGTGGTGTACTACCAACTTGCTGACGCGAATCTCCCATTATTCCATACATTTTTTTATAATCGCCACTCGCGTGCACGCGATTCCGTCGATCCCATTATTGCACAATCATATGGACGTGTGAGAATGCAATGTATGGGAGAATTGGAGGTTCGCTCACGTTTTCATCGATAGCGAGCAAGGGGTTCATCAACCAATGAGGTTTTTATCCTTTTTTATCATTTTCTAGCGAATAAGTAAGAAAACATTAAAATCCCAGGCTTTATGTAAATGGCGTCCTGGTTTCAGCGTGAATTACCCAGTATGGTGCCTATATCATTCCACCTGGATTTCTAGAATTGAAGCGACGCAACGAAAATTTGTGAGGTATGCCTTCACAAAAGAGCCATAAGCGTAACTAGGCCATAGCTCTAGGGGGGGGCAAGGCCATGTCAATATAGATTTTTTATACTAAAAAGATACTTTTCGCCTGAATTGCATGGTATTTTTCCAAAATGGATTATTCTGGAGGGGGCCAGGCCCCCCTGGCCACCCCCTATTTACGCCAATGAAAAGAGCTCCTAGATGATCCTCTCCAGCATGTTTAGAAACTAGTCGTTAGGAGTTATTATATCGTCGGTTTCCTGCAATAGGGGCACAACTCAAAATTTGTCATTTTTGAGATTTTGATGGCAAATGATGAAAAACTATGTAAAATTTCATCTCACAAAGACCCGTTCCAAAATTCGTTGTGAAACGCGAGATTTGGGCATTATCACCAATTTTCCGCAGTAAGGGCACAACTCAAAATCAGTCCACTTTTTCAATAGCCGTTAAAAAATAGTTGTCAAAAATTAATGAAACAGGTAGTCCTTCAGCCCCTTTCAATGATACAACAATAAAAATTTGTTTACTTTTGTCAAATGATGAGAGAAATAAGTGAATTTGCAGGAGGTGCTTCAAGACTGCCAATTTTCAAACGCTTATTCTGAAAATTCACATTTTTTGAGTTGTGCCCCTATTACAGGAAACCGACGATATATCCTGTCTTAGCTATTACCCTTTAATATTGGCACTCTAACTCATGCCCACATAGCCAGCATCCGAGATGAACTAGCCTAGGGCTAAAAATCTCGTTAATACAGATAAAAAAAAATAGCCAGCATATTTGCTTGCCCTTACATACATACATTTATTTGCACAACATCAGATTTAAGATAAGACATACTCAACAATGGTACGCCACAATATGTACTCGGTTTGTGGCTGCCGCTCATCCTCGGTCACGTTCAATGCTCGCAAAGTCACGCTTCACCTGGTCAACCCATCGTGCTCACTGCGCTTCACGCCTTCTTGTGCCAAGCGGATCGTCGCAAACACCATCTTTGCAGGGTTGTTGTCTGGCATTCTTGCAACATGCCCTACCCACCGCATTTTCCGGCTTTGGTCACCTTCTGGATGCTGGGTTCGCTGTAAAGTGAAGCGAGCTCGTGGTTTATCCTTCTCCGCCACACACCATTGCTTGTCCTTATTTTAGCCTAATGCATGACTTTGGTAACCGCAAACGCCATCCGTCGTTAACGTTGAACTTTTCGTCATTGAAATCATCGTCATCATCAAACATTTGAAAGCAGTTTTTTCGTTCAAAACAAAAGTTTTTGCTATGAAAATATATTCACTGTACTCCACATGAGGAATATAATGCAGTGAATATATTTTCATGATCCTTGTTTTGATTTGCAGCGAGAAAACTGCTTTTTATTTTCTGAAAATGATGACGGATGCTTGAGCCTTAATCCTTCTCCTCATCAGGACGGGGTCACCTACATACAAAGTACTATACCAGATCATCTTCAGTCATCACCAAGAATGAATGAGTTCGTGGAATGTTATCGAAAGACAGGTCGATGAACTTTCGTGTCTACCGTTTATAATTGCACTAGAAGGTGTCATGCTGAGTGCCTAGTATTTCAGCAGGGGTACAATATTTAACAGATCCAGATAATTTATTGATTTCGTCGACGACATGAATATCGTCTTCAGAGCATTTAGAACGATGGTGGCAGAGTTTTCCACCTTAAACGAGAAGCAGGTCTCCAGTTAACCTAGTGGTTAAGGCTATCGATCGCCATTCCGGAGACGGCGGGTTTGATTCCCGTTCCGGTCGGGACAATTTTCTCGACTCCCTGGGCATTCTTCATTTCACCAACAAAGCTAGCCATGAAAATGTTTGATACTTCTCAGGTCATTTTGACAGACCACGCACAAGCACGAAAAAGACGGATCTTATATTCTATAGGGCACTGCACTGTTTTGATTTTGTATGGGATTTTGACGTTTTTTGGCCTTGTTGTTTGCACAATTTCTGTAGTAGTGAAAGAGAAGAAGAGAATTTCATGCAGTGCCCTATAGAAGTATACTTTATCAATCTTGTTGCCGTCCTTTTCATACTCATGTTTCTTAAATCTGTCGAAATGACCTGTAAGTTGTCAGTCATTTGGAGGTTAGGTTCGTTGGTGTAATAAAGAATAGTGTATCATTGTACTTGCCACACAATGTACAAATTCTTGCAATGACAGGCAAAAAAGCCCTTCAATTAATAACTGTGGAAGTGCTCGAAGAGATCGTAGTGAGCTGTGGAACATGACGGAAGTGAACATTTTATGATCTGCAAATTGAATTTAAAACAAAAAAGTGTATTATTTTGGCCGATCGGTTTGTGTGCGCGTCGTCGTTTCCTGTATGAATTCTGAGCCGTTTGTGTGATTCGCGGTAGCGACGCCAACCACGACTGGATCCAACGGATCCAACCAGTTCGCGTCGTCTTTTCCCCGGAGGAGTCGTTGATTGCTTGTGAGGGGATCAAGAGTAACTTTATCGCGCGAATTCGTACGATGTGTGTTACGTCCGACGCCGGGAGACTTAGCTAATGTGAACGAGCATTTTGTTCGTGATAAGCAAACATTAAACTAAGAAAAGTTTTGGAATTGACTGTTATGAAAATCACGTTTGCAAGACACTTTGAGGAGCTGATGTGATAGCGGTGGTTGCAGCACGTATGGATTCCGCAACGCATGAAAATCAATTATGTAATTTACAAGGCTCGCATCAAGGTAGGAATTGTATCGTCCGGAACATTTCAACAACACTTGCTGAGGCCGAACAGGATCATTATAGAAGAGCAGCTTCAAACAAAAAGGATCGCTATTATTGGATTGTGGAAAATAAGCAGAAAAGAAACTGGTGAGATTGTTCCGATTACATTATTCAATGTTTGAATCCTATCAATGATTCCATCAGTTTACATCCATCTATATCTCATGTGATATCAGATTTGCTGTATCATCAATTAATAATTACCATTTTGCTTTACAGGATACATTCAGGTAATTTTTCATTATTAATATTTATGTACTCAAATATTTCTCAACTCTATAAAACTACACACGGCGTGTGTATGGGAAAGGTTTATAACAAAAAATTGGGCATCGCCAAATTTTTCGCTATTCAAAAATAGAGACTTCCAGCTTTCATTTGCACGGTCCCTCAAAAAAATCCACCGAGGGATCTCGAACAACTTTTTCAGAATACTGTTTTTCCCCATACAAAATGAACGGTTCCAAATTAATCCCTATTTCTACTTAACAAACATACCCAATTTTTGTATGAAAAAGTTCCCCCGATGGAATATTTCGATGTTGGGCTTGAATGAAAGCTAGTAGCGTCAACTTTCACGTAACGTAAAAATTAGCGATGCCTATTTTTTTGTAATAAATTTCTTATACCAGACACACCGTGTACACAAATCGGAGCGTTTGGTACGGTATGTCCACGCATCCTTCCACCCCTGTAGATACTAGATTTGTTTCGATTTTAGAGATTGTTTACTAAAATCTAGACAGATCTAGCATCAGCTTTGCGGTAAACACAACGTAGTAGGCCTGGCCGCTTTGATACTTGTATTATATTTTTGATATGCTGCAAGCATCAATACTGACAAGAAAAGTATTTGGGCGTAATCTAACCCAAATATTTTCCAGGATGCTTTCTCGTACTGGCTACGTTTGTGTTAGATTAGATTAGATTAGATTAGATCAATTAATAACTGTGGAAGTGCTCTAAAACACTAAGTTGAAGAGAGGCAGGCCAAGTTCCAATACGAACGTCGATCCATAAAAAAGAAGAAGAAGAAGCGAAGCAGAGAATTTCGGTACATCATGCTCGAGCCCTCTACGAACACAAGACATGGACCATTAGCGTGGTTCAAAAAATCGTTTTTGCTCCACACCGCTTATTCAATTCGTAACCAGATTCTAAGCCTTCTCCCAAAAATTGAGCTGCTTTGGTCGAAAATTGAGAGTGCACAAGCCCTTCAAAGTTTGTATGGGAATTACTATGGGAAAAGGAAGTTTTTCATTCAATTGACCGTAGCATTTCTCCAAGTGCCCTAGAGTATTAGTTGACCCTTGGTAGTCCTAGGCTACTCTATTAGCTACAACTTTGCCGAAGACCATATTCAAATCGGACGCCCCATTAATTAGTTATTGATTTTTGTCCAGAATGAAAATCTTTGATCATGATGGTTACATTATTCGATGGGCATCACTGCAATTTGCCTTGAAACATAGTAGCCATGATTTCTGTGTGCTATCTTTGGCGCCATGTGCAGCAATGTTGCCTGCTGGGAAGCTGAACGATTTCTGTTAAAGTTTCTCCAGTTGGATTGAAATCGATAGTTAATTAATGAGACGTCCGATTTTAATGTGGTCTTCGGCAAAGTTGTAGGTGATAGGGTAGCCTAGCAGTACCAAGGGTCAATTAACACTCTAGGGCACCTGGGGAAATGCTGCGGTCAACTGAATGGAAAACGACCTTTTCCCATAGTAATTCCCATACAAACTTTGAAGGGCTTGTGCACTCTCAATTTTCGACCAAATCAGCTCAATTTTTGGGAGAAGGCCTCGAATCTGGTTACGAATCGAATAAGCGGTGTGGAGCAAAAACGATTTTTTGAACCACGCTAGGACCATGCTCGAAGGATGTGATGGGCGGATCAGGTGAATTGCGATCTTGTGACGTTAGAGAGCTGCAACCGCGAGAACGAATGTTACGACGGTAAATTGTTGATTCAGTGAGATGATAAGTTGAGGTTGAACTCACTTTTAAAAAATAGGAATTTACACGTGACGTAAACCATCAACGTACGTAAACATTTCATGACTGTATGGCAAACATCACTCAATTTTACATCCATCATGTAAGTTCAAGTAGTTGCACAAGACGTCAACAAACCTATCTGACCACTTAAGTAGGAACAGTTTCAGATGTATTGTCTCTCTCACATTTCGGTGATTTGCGGGCCAGTGTTCGAATCCAGTTCAATATTTGACTTTTATGTGTTTAATCTGTCGATTTGATTCCAGCGATTGTTAGCTCGATTTATTTTTTGTGATAGAAGACGTAAATTTGTGTGATACGGTCCGCTCCTTTTATGTGCGTCCAAGTGAACTTAAATTTACATGATTTTTTTCAAGGGTGTAAATAAATGAACTACCTTCAGTTATTGTACAGTTTATCAATTCAATGGTCGATCTAAATACTTGTTTTAGCTCGAGTATTGGTTTCATCTACAGTCCGGATTCGCTGGTTGGGTCACGACTGCGCCCCGATTGGCGAATCGTGTTCGTTCGTTGGGGCAACTGACAACTGATCAAAATGCTCTAGACACACGCAAGTGACGAGAAATACGTCACGGAACACTCACATACTTGCGTAAACGTTCTGTATACAGGAGCTGTGATGCGACGGCGGTCAGACGTCAAACTCGTTTTGACATTGACAGTGCTTTTTAGTTGGGTTTTGCCCCAACCAGTGAACATTCAACCATCGAGACAGCCCATCTAACGAGCTCTCAACGAACGAATCGTCACTGTATATGAAAGAGAGTCTTAAGAAGACACTGACTTAACTCTAAGAATTCTCGAGTATTCTATTAATTTCCTATTTTCTAAATACCGAGTCGATTAGATCTAGAGTTGAGAGCGGCAATAAAACAAAACATACCATTTCCGATCAATGCCTTCTGGAACGAGCAACTAACATATCTCACTGACTTAGCACTACTAGTCCAAATCAATTCGCAAACAGCAGGTGAATCACGGTACCGTAGCTCCATTATCCTGGATGGATTCAATAACTCGAGCGCCAAGCTTGATTCAATAGCCTTTAATATTCAATAAGCGTGACGAAAACCTTCCCGCTAACCGGAGCAAGGTGGATTTATGTATGCATATCACTAAAATGGATTGCACACAGAACGCGCTCACAGGATGTAAATTTCGACACACACGAATGTTCTGTCTAGGCAAGGAAATAGGAAGCATAAAAGTGCACCGAAAAAAATAAGGGCGTGCTTGCCACGTTTTGCGTCGTAATAGAAAAAATAAAGCCAAAGAAATTTCGACAAAGAATTTCATGATTTTTGAACAGTAATGATTGAGAGCCATAATTCTCTATGATTCAACAGAACTTTATCAAACAAATTTTAACAGTGCGGGACCATAGCAAATCCCATTCTTATTTTTTATCCACTTGGTCTATTCGAAGAACGATTTTGGTATAACTACAACGAACCGGTAGGATTGGAGCTAGATCCATACTGCCACCTAGAGCTCCGGTCCATACCACCCTAGCTGAAGCTACATTTTTCAGCACCCAGACGGCGTTCTCTAACGAAAGCTGACACAGTAATAATGTACACGGCACGAGACGACTCGACTGGTGGCTAGTGGAGCTGCTGAGGTTTGGTTGGTTGGTGAGTATGGTTGACACAAAAGAGAATGTGGTTTAGATTGTCGGTTTGCGATGCCGTGGTTTTCATGATCATGAATTACCCTCGGGGCCATCAATTATGTGTGTGTGTCGGCTGGAGAAAGAAGTTGAAATGCATTGAAATTCAGCTATCATTCATAACTGTAGTTCGGACGATTACAACTCGAGAGGGTGATAATTTTCAAAAAGTGTTCAACACTTGGAGTATTTTTAAATAATTAAATTAAGTTTAAAACACATTCAGCTGCATAAGATTGATTGAACACTGCTCACATTTTTCGTTTTTTTTTCCTTTGCACGTCATACCATAGCGGTTATGAAAAATTCCTTACTTTCCAATGATGTACAGGCTCCAAAGAAGAAATACGAAACCCGGTACTTCGTGTCTTATCGTTTACGTATATGGGATGGGAGGATAATGATACAAATCTCTCGCCGTTTTAATTCACTCCGACATATTTTCGCTCCGGTAGTTTTTATCATCGGTTGTTGGAGAAGATGAAGCTTGATTAAATTTCTGTGACAGCTACTCATTTCTGTTTTGACGGCACTAATAGACTAGCAGTAGAAGCAGAACACATAAAATGGTAATGCTTGCATTCATATGTACATCATGTGAAAAGTATACATTATCACACAGTGCCCAAGTTAGTCGAGAACCTGAAACGCTAACTGAATTAGGATTTATACCAAATGTATTCAGTACTGGTATTAGCATGCAAAAGCAGGAAATCGCGTAACTCAAGCCCCATTAAGATCATTTGCCTCTTCCGAGCAACTCCTATCCCTTCCTAAGCAAATGTGATAGCTGGATGCGAGCAACCTTAGAAATGATCAGGTAACCATTCCCGGTGGAAACTTAGGTCGCAAGCTGAAAAGACAAGGGGGAGTTTGCTTGTATTTTTTTCCTTCTAAACCAAAAGGGGAAAAATCTGCTCAACAGACCTACGAAGCCGACTTCGAATCCCTAGACAACATCTTGTACTGCATCTGGACTAGCCATTCTCCGAGTCCTCGCGCCACCTCCTCTGTAGGTCTCAGATGACATGGGTGATAGCCGTTGAAACAGCGTTCCAGCCAAACTCATCCCTACACATCCTCTGGACCAAATTGTCCGGAGTTGTGTCCTCCCCGCATGTGGCAAGCATGCGGACACGCAGACACGCATTGTGCGAAAACGCGGGCACACGAACAAAGCGTGTTCCGCCGTTTCCCCTAAACCATTGCACACTGGGCATTCGGGAGAATCCGCACGCCCGAAAAGGTGTAGGTACTGTCGGAAGCAACCATGACCTGTAAGGACTTGTGTCAGGTGGGATGTAACTTCCCATGGCGCCTATTAATCCAACTATCTACGCTCGGTATCAACCTACATAAGTATGGACGTAGCAACACTAGCCAGAAGCTTGCGCTTACTGGCGTACACCGCAGAGCTATATGACATCATCCGGGACAGAGCCGCAATAGCTGTGGAGGCTCTTTTACAGGCATAATCGACGTGGCTACCGAAGGTAAGCTTATCGTTGATCATCACGCCCAAGTGTTTGACGGAGGGCTTTGACAGGATAGTGTACTCTCCTACACTGATCTCCGTCTGCTGCTCCGACTTCCGGTTGTTAACAACCGTCACCTCTGTCTTGTGGTGAGCCAGCTCCAGTTTCCTGGATCGCATCCACGCCTCCACAACTTTGATCGAGGGGTCGGTAGTCAACTTCACCTCCTCGATCGTTTCACCGTAGACTTCGAGCGTAATGTCGTCGGCAAATCCGACAATCTCCACTCCCACTGGGTACTCTAACCTCAACACCTCGTCGTACATGACATTCCATAACACCGGACCCAGGATGGAACTTTGCGGGACTCCTGAGGTTATGTGGAAGCACTTCCGACCCACCTCCGTGTCGTAAACTAGACACGATTCTGAAAGTAGCTTTCGAGAATCTTGTACATACAGGTACTCTAGTATCCCCGGACGCAAGAGCGCATCGGCAATAGCAGACCAGCAGGCGCTATTAAACGCATTCCTTACATCCAGAGTCACTACCGTGCAGAAGCGAACTCCCCTCCTCTTGGGCTCGAACGGTTTTTGTAACCGACAAGATAGCGTCTACGGTGGACCTCCCGGGTCTCCGGGTGGTTTCCCCGCCTTTGGCAATAGTACCAGGCTCTGCCTCTTCCAAAAATCTGGGAAAACTCCCTCATCCAGGCATTTCTGCATAGCAGACCTGAACATCTCGGGAGCCTCTGCAATAGCTACTTTTAAGGCCAGGTTCAGAACTCTGTCTGGACCTGGGGCCTTACCTACGCTAAGGGACTTAGCTATCCCCGCAATTTCCACATCGGCGACCATCTCCTCATCGCCAGCCCCAGTCCCCGGCTGTCCTACAAAAGAAGACCAAGGACTAGGATCATGACGCGGAAAAAGCCCTCCAATGATCCCCTCCAACATCTCTGGAGATTGCTCTGTAGGAGCCATCACACCTCTCGTCTTGGCCATAACGACCCTGTAGGCGTCACCCCACGGGTTCGTATTTGCACTCTGACAGAGACCCTCAAAGCAGGCCTTTTTGCTTGCTCTATTCTCGGTCTTAAGCGCGGCTTTTGCAGCGGCGAACACCACCCGCCGTTCGCTTCGCTCTTCTTCTTCGTTTACTTCTATGTACAGGACTCAGTGTCCAGGAGGAGCGGCTCACAAAAGCGTTGGTGCTCCGTATTAGGGGTGGACCATCAACGTTCGTGTGCCAGCAGATGACTCTAAGCTCCTCCACTGGGGAAAGGGGAACGATGGACTGGAGGAACTGGAACTGAGACCACTTCCAGGAAAGGGAGGGAACAAAAACTTCTGCTGCTATTATTTGAATATGTATTCTAATGTGCTAATATTTCTTTATGGCGCTGGTCTTGTTCGACCACTATGTACACTAGCGCCACGTTGTGGAAAAATTCGGAACTATGCTCTTCATTACTTAGAAGTACTCATAGTTCTGAACAACTTTGCCGAATATCGTACCATTCTATCTGGCTTCAATCTCGTGCTATATCTCACCAAAGTTGTACCGGAAGTAACTTTGTACACTAGCGCCACGTGGTGGGGAAATTCGGATTTATGAAATCCATCACCAGGAAGTCTTTGGTCGCTACAAAGATATGGTACTCATAACCAATCTGGGAACATAACGGAACCGGAAGAAGTTAAAAATGTGGAACTAACGTATTTGCTTGGTTCTCACCAGAAGCTGCATGAAATTCCAATCTAGGATAGTGTATGTATGAAAATCCTCCCTAGGATAGTGTATGGATGTGCAAATAAATAGTTCCACATTTTTTTGCCTATCGGTGCTTAGCGTGTTAAATAACACGATTTGTTAGTTTCAATAACAACTTAATAAATAATAGCATATTGTGGAGCGGATCTGGTGTGATGGTTAGAACACTTGACTATCACGCCGAGGACCTCGGATCGAATCCCACTCCCGACAAACTCGCAAAAATGTGAGTTCTTCCTTCGGAAGGGAAGTAAAGCGTGGGTCCCGAGATGAACTAGCCTAGGGCTAAAAATCTCGTTAATACAGGTAAAAAAAAAAAAAAAATAATAGCATATTTTTGTAAAATATTTCAATAACAATTTTTGAAATAAATTAGTTATTGATAACAATCTGAAAACAAAATGAGTTAGAATATGAAAAGGGAGCGGACCTGGTGTGATGTTTAGAACACTTGACTATCACGCCGAGGACCTGGGTTCGAATCCCACTTTCGACTAACTCGCAAAATGTGAGTTATTCCTTCGGAAGGGAAATAAAGCGTGGGTCCCGAGATGAACTAGCCTAAGGCTAAAAATCTCGTTAATACAGATAAAAAAAATCATAGCAAGGTAATTTGTAATATCAGAATCATAAAGTAGTTTCAGGATAAATTGCGGGCGTGATTATAAGTCTAATGACTAATGTCAATTTTTTTTGATTAATTCTGCGGGATTGTTTATTAAATATTTACTTGAATGTATAGCGTTGGGTGATTCACTCGAGTGTATCAGTCATACTTCTCGCAGAAACTATTTTAAAGACCCAAAAAACAAAACTATGATGCAATTTCTGCGGAGTTCCGGAGTTCTAGATTGGTTTCCTAAGGAATTTCAAAATTTGTTTATCAAACTATGGATAGATATCGAATGATGTAGTTTTGATTCCAAGGCTTATTATTTCGCAGTCATTAATTTGCTATTCCCTTCTGTTCGGGTGCATTCAAATTCTTGCTTCGTTTAGTTAATTTTGTGTTTTACAATTGGTAGGTTCATTGAGGGGTCCGTCTTTTGGCTCTGCAGTTTTGAATTTATAATTGTTGGAATAGTTGTAACGTGAGTTGCCTAAGCTTGTGTTTGAAATATTACAAAATAATGTTTTCTATTTTTTCAAAACTATTTAATTTTAATTTATTATTCTACCTAAGGTAACCAGCCGTGGTAGGTCAGAAATCGCATCGACCAGATCTATTTGTAAGTGTTCGCAGTTCAGTGTACTGCCCATAATCGCATAGTTGACGTAACCACCATTGACGAAGACAGCACTCACAAGCTAATATCTATCAAATGTGCATAATTATGACTAGTTTTATTCAATAGAGCACAAGATCTAATCACTAGCTAGACATCTACGTGAAAAATAATCATAAACTTTTCATTAATTATTGTTAAAATTTCAAAAGTGTGTTGAAAACTACAGTGGTGCTTACGTCAACTATGCGATTATGGGCAGTGTAGAGTGTTATTGAGATTTTGTTAGAATTTGTATCGTGTTTTGTTATAAAGTAGTACAGGTAGTGTCCGTAAGTGTCGAGCAGTTTTCTCTGTCAGTTACTATTAGTCCATAGTTTAGTAGACTATCATACTACGCCACCATGCTACTTCCAAAACCCACCACCAGAGGGAAAACGAAGTCCTTTTTGTAGTGTATAGATGCTTATTATTATGAAAATTTTATATAATGTGAGATGTGTCTATTTGCAAAGCCCGTATTGATTTTGGTGTACTCGTATAGTCGGGATACGTTCCACCCGTTCCACCAAAACCAATCATGAACGGCTCGCGTGCTGTCTGCATGAACGAGAGTTGTCATTCGCGTCGCGTTCGGAGATGGTTGGTTGGTTGGTGATACACATACAAACACACATGCATACAGGCGGCTCTGTGGTACAGCGTTGCGCGAATGAAACTGGGTTGATGAACGGTAGGAAAGAGTTTCGCCGGCATAGATGAATGTTTGTGTTGGTGTGCATGGTGGGTATGGAAAGAAGCGGGCTGAGAGTAGTTTGAAGTCTGGCGTTCAGTTTGTTAACGACTTTTGGGACGAACGAACGTCTCTGAAAATAAATTAGGTTTTTTTTGGTCGGATTTTGCATTTTTTGCTTGATTCGACTTGTGTAAACCATGAGTTTACTACAGTCTTGATGGTATTTGGTTGAATTACTAGTTTCTTCGGTTGATATTCTGAAATATAAAATAAAATTAACATTGCACGTCGAATAAGATACATATCAGTGCTACGCTCGCCATAGTTACATATTTTTCAATATTTTGTATATCATTCGATGAATTTACCTGAATCCTGCTGAAATAAAATGTTAATTACACTAGTTTACAGCATTTTTGAACTCGGTAAGCTGATGATCATTTTTGGTGTAGAATCATGCCCTGAGTTCGAAAACGCGAATGAAAAAAATTACAGTAGAGCGGAAATTTTTTCGACTTTCCATACAAGGTTGATGATTTGAAATCGATTTTTGTTCTATTTTTAAGCAATGTCGCTCACTTCAAACATCTAATTCTCCGTAATCAATTTTTCGATTGAGCTGAATTTTTTACTGTATTTCGCCTACATGTGATATGTCAACTAAACGTCGAGAAAGAATTTTTAAGTTGTTTTTTTCTTATTGAAAAAAATACATTTCTTAAGAAATTTTTGGGAATTTGGCTAAAATTTGAGAAGATCGTCCCTAAAGCTCGTCAATATCTTGAATTTTATCAATCTGGCGCAAAACCTGTATTCAGATGATCGAATGGTATTGTATTCAGCTTTCAATTGGTAAAAAAAGATTTAAAATTGGTTGAACAAAACGCAAGTTATTTGCATTTTAGTAAAGTACATATTTTGAAAAGTTATAAAAGTCGATATTGAGCTAAAACTCAAAAACTGTTCTACTTAAATTTTTTTGAAGGTCGGTTTCGAAATCAGCACTAAATTGTGCTTCAAAAATTTTGGTCGTTGACAGAAGTTCACGACTTTCGTTTTATTTTGTAAACTTGTGTTAGCAGTACATTGAAATAAAATAAACTACAAACTCGCTCTACTTACTACACTGCAAAATATTTTTGCTGGTTTTTGCTGATTTTTTTTTGCATGCTGATTGCATTCAGCAATACAAATTACTGAGTATCAGCAATTATTTTTCAACTTGCTGAACCATTCAGCAATTTTGACAGTTGATCAGCAACTTTATGCTGAAATTCAGCTAAAATGTTGCTGAAATTCAGCTATTGCTTTTGCTGATTTTTTTTTGCGTGCTGAAAGCATTTCAAAATCTTTAGTGTGTACTTTGAATCATTTGATCACAGAAAAAAAATGCCTCAGAGACCTGCTCGCTACTCTCAGCCCGCTTCTTTCCATACCCACCATGCACACCAACTCAAACATTCATCTATGCCGGCGAAACTCTTTCCTACCGTTCATCAACCCAGTTTCATTCGCGCAACGCTGTACCACAGAGCCGCCTGTATGCATGTGTGTTTGTATGTGTATCACCAACCAACCAACCATCTCCGAACGCGACGCGAATGACAGCTCTCGTTCATGCAGACAGCACGCGAGCCGTTCATGATTGGTTTTGGTGGAACGGGTGGAACGTATCCCGACTATACGAGTACACCAAAATCAATACTGGCTTTGCAAATAGACACATCTCACATTATATAAAATTTTCATAATAATAAGCATCTATACACTACACTTTTGGTAGCCTGAAAAGGGGGGGGCAGACGCTGAACCAAGATGGAAGGATGTCTGCGCACGAATGAGCTAACGGACACGAAAAACGAGTGTACAATGTCTCGGGTCACTGTCCGAAGACTGAAGGCCTGTGACCCAACTACATACACTCCACTCCATAATGCTTGAGATGCTTGAGGAGCTGCAAAAGAACCACCAACTTGTAACGTTTTGACGTTTTTCATCTTTTTAAGCAAAATAAAGTTGGGACTCAGGTAAATTGAATTGTTACATTATTTGAATATTTGAAATGTTTGTTTTGAAATTGTTTTTATTATTATTATTGTTGATGATTATTTTAATTAATTTGTAGCTTTTGACGTTTATTATCTTTTCAAGTGAAATCCAATTGGAATTTCTTCAACTTTGAATTTGAACATTTGAGAAAATCGTTCGTGTATGGTTTGTGTCCTGACTCAGTTATGTAACGTATATATAGGAAACGTAGCTTATAAGATATTTTGATGGTGCGGAATATTCTTCGCGGCCATCTGAGATCAGTTGGCGCGATTTTAAATAATACTTGACTAATCGAATAGAATTCATGTTGAAAAGAGGCAGTTTCTTGGACGAAGCGCAACTTCGACTCTGCCATTTCGCTGCGAGATCGGCTGGAGAGCAGAAGTGCGCGAATTAAGAAAAAGTTTAGTTCCGTTTGATTTGATTTTGAGTTTTATGTTGAATTTCTGCATTTTTGGTAAAAAGTTTAGTGAGTGAGTTTATTGCAAATAGTGTTAAACGTTTCTTTTTGTTTTTATTTTTTTGTACATAGAGGACTGAGGTCCGTTTTTATTCGCGAATTCTGCCAGTTTTATTATGTTTTTGTATGAATATCGAAAAATGGTAGCTATAATTATTTAAATGAGCTCGACTTCTAATTTTTAATGTGATTTCGCGTTGGACATTCCAGCGCTTTTTTCGTATGGCTGGTTTTGTGAGTTCTACGGCGGTCATCATCGCCGAAATCGAGTTCCGTTGGCGGAGTGAACCGCCATTCTAGTTCGGGGATCGTGACCCGTGTGCTCAGTTAAGGCCCGCTCGTAAAGGGTAGCCAAACGGAGACGAGAGTGAAGTCGCTCGTTCTTTCTTGTAGCGAAGTTCTCCCGTCGGTCGCTAATCGCCGAAGGTAAGGACCCGTTCGTCATTTCCAGTGGACCGGAGCACGAGAGTCGGTTCGTCTTTACGTGTCGTCAAATGCACACCACGAACCAGATCCGAAATCGGAAGATAGGAAGCGTAGCATTCCCCGCTCGGCCATAGCAGGAATCCTAGTACGCGAAGCCGGGTCGCTGGGCTCTGTTGCCTTCCTGTCGACCGGAAGAGGATCTTCCCGGGATTCGATAACTCTCGACGATTAAAATCGAAAGCTTTCGTCCAGCCGCCGCTCCCTCCGCACCGATACTTCGGCCATACTGCGCACGGGTCCATACATGTTCGTAACCGGATACGCCGATGGCCGCTATCAAGCCACCGCCATCTTCGAGACAACGAAGCTACGTTCCCACCAGCATCGAGGTAAAATAAGAAAACCTGCGCAGGTACATCCTTTTAGTTCATGGCCATGAAACTTTTCCTTTCAGTACGTTTTTGTATGTGTCCAACCCGAATGAATGTTTATAGTTTCTTTTAAATAAATAAATTGTGTAATTTTAAAGTTTAATTAGGTTTGAATTCCATTACGTTTACTTCAGTTTTTTTCGATAAATTTACTCACTATGTTTTATTACGTGTATTCCGTTTAGTTTGGTTGTTTTTATTCCGTTTTCCCTAAGGTTTTGTGGCATTTTGATAGAGATTGAGTTTGGGTTTCGTCCTTTAAGAAGTTCTGCCGATTTTCCGTAAACCGTTATAAAATCCTTTGAGATACTAGTATCTTGCAAAAGTCGTGCCAATCAAACACGACCGATGGTCTCTCTTTGAGAGTGGCGCGTAAGCCACCGTTAATAATTCTCGAGAGAAGTTTGCGAACGGTTACAAACTGAAATGGTTGAAGGATCAGTTTTAATACTTTGAAGTGTTGAACCTCTGAAGCAAACATAGAGAATTGGAAGACAGAAAGAAGTGAAGTGAAGAAGGACAGCAGAATCCCGCTGTTTTGAAACAGAACTTCGGTTCTTAATGGAGGTGCTCAAGATGCCACACACACCTCCCCCCCTACGATTTAACTAAAATTGAAAGAGGAAAAACCCCCTTTGAGTGAATTCCGCAATTTTGAAATCTTTCTCAGAAATGCACAAAATCTCTTTATCTTTTCAGAAAACGTTACAATATAAACTACGTCTAAAGGCTCCTCGAAGGCCAATGTATTTTGTCTGGAACAAAATTTCGAAGACAACCCAAGTAACACAACATGTCCTATAGGAATTAATATGACTCTAATATGACCAGTAACAATGTTTTGGTTCGAAGCAACAAAACCGTTTTCCAGACTGATATACGACCGAAAAAGCGCAGAAGGTGGAGCCTATGCAACATCTTTGAAATTTTATAATCATGTTCTATATGGATCATGCTATACTTAATTATGTTTCTCAGTATGTTTTACGAAACATAATATCAACGAATCTCAGTTAGCAGAGCCCTGCGACTGTATCATGAAATATTTGTTGTATATCCGTAATTAATCATGTATATTTGATTAAGTCTCAAAATGTCAATAATGAAAATATACAAGCACGAAAAACGCCATGTAATAAATATTCTTCAACACTATTTCAATTCAAAATTGCCATTCTGTGACCGCAAATTGTAATGCAAATCATTATTTGTGGTGAAATAGGCAGTTGTACCTCGATAAGTTCGATGCGCCTTAGAAATTCGTATTTTTTCAAGGGTATTGCTATAAAAAAATCTAATAATTTTCGTATTATTTTCAAATTTGAAATCAAAAGTCGTTGTCTTTATCAAGAGTGAGCTAAACTCGTACAAAAAATCACAAATCATAGATCAAAAATATAATATTTTCTGAATATTTAACATTTTAGTGAAAAAAAATAATGGCTTTCCAAAACACTGCATAGTAAAAGTCTTGAGATGTACGACAAAAACTAGTTTTATTTCTCTTGCCCTGGAAAGTCATTATTTTGGATGTTTAATAAGTTATGGTTGTGTCGGTATTGAGCAAATATAGCTATCACAATTTGAACAATATTATATTAAATAGCGCTCTAAGCTCTAAGTTAGCAATAGGATTTGCATCACGTGGAATATATCATCACAATCTATAAGAACAAAAAAGTATAATCTATATCTACTTTCTTCAAACTTCAATGGTAGTATTTGCTGACTTCTCGTGAAAAATAGTACATGCAGGTCATTTTCAGACAAGACTTTTGTTACTCCTTGGCGTAATGTCCCTTTTAAGGCAGCCTATTCTAAATTATCAACCAAGAGCTTTATTCACTGATGACCGTTTTAGCGTTTGTGTAGGGTACCGAGCCGCTAATCGGGGCGCAGTATTGACCGAGGTCGTGACCCAATCAGCAAATCCAGGCTATATAAGTTTCTTTAACCTTCCGTAACTCGCGCGGTTGACTACCTGCGTCAGCATCACGATAATGCTGAGTACAAAAAGCGAGATGTTTTCAACATGTTGTACAAAATACAACAGCGCGATCGCTCGAGGATTAAGGCGTATTTTTTTTCCAAATGGAAAATAATATCATCATTTTTATGATCGGTGGTGTGCCATGGACATGTCCAATAAGTTGAATTTAATGTATGTTACACATGTTTGCTGACATACTGCAGAAAATCTCATCCTAACTTAATGTGAACAAACCAAACATATTATGTTTATATAGAACTTAATGGAGAACAAGAGAAACTTTAAACATTACTCTTATATGACATATAAAACGTAATTCAGATGACTGTCACCATCATTGTTTATGCCGGCAGTAATTCGCGTGAATGTAAACATTAGCAGTGCTGTTTTGGATATTATTGTGTACCCGGGCAAAGTCTGACAGCACATCGAAAACTAATTTTGGATGTTGTGATATTGCAAATTATGATTACTCAGGTTGATGTCGTTTTGGTCGTTTTAACGGTTAAAACATCAAAAATGAGAGCAAAAAAATGTTCCTGTGAGAGCAAGTTGAAAACAATTCCTGCTATCAGTGATGGCAAATTGATTACTGTTTTTGCTATCAGTGCGAAAAAATGGAAAAATCGTTAAATTTAGAGTTTTTTCGAATAATATGGAAACCTCAATGCAATACGTTAATTGCAATGATGGTATATCATTAGATGCTTCATGAAAGGTCGCCTAGAAGTTTTGAAATGACTTGAAAACTTGAACATTTGTAATAATTTTGAATGATAGCAAAACGATATCAAAATTTGAAATCAAAATTATTCAAGACAATCTGATATCAAAATATGATATCAATTTGCTGCTGATTACAAATCGTGTTTTCGATTTGCTATCATTTTGTTGTTAGGCTTTGCTCGGGTAATTTATTCTTGATTTGATGATTTTTACACCTTTTATAAATAGCTCTTTCAAATATTCCAGGTCTGGCGGGATTGTTAATACATGTTGGCAGCTATTAATGCTGAAATATGACCCACAGGCGGATGGAACGATTAGCGAAAAAAGGTACTCATCGATAAAAAGTTCGTCGACTTCGAGGAATCGGCCAAGTTCGAATTGAAATTAAGCCCTTACAATTATCTGTATCATCCATGGGCAATGCCGTATTCGAGGATCCACTATCTGCCAATGTCATATGCTCAGTTACTTCACGGACCCAGAGCACAGCACCAGTATTCGTCCTTGTCGGATATCATCGCCAATTTTTGCGGTATGCTATATCGAGGAGACGTAGTCCCGATCCAGGACAACAGTGCTATCGTGGTCATCAAGAGACAACGGCATGTCGCGATCGTGTCCAACTAGGATCGAGCTAGGTATTGAGGCACAGGTCGTAATTTATATTGTTTTAACAAACAAGCCTATTATTTTGTTTGGTTATGTTCTAATAAAGTTCATTTTGTTTCAGTCTGAAAAGTCTAATTATGTTCTATAGCTGCCTGAAGATGTTTGGTAAAGCATATACTTAGAAATATTGTTTTACCAAACATCTTCAGGCAGCTATAGAACATAATTAGATTTTTCAGACTGAAACAAAATGAACTTTATTAGAACATATCCAATAAATTAATAGGCTTGTTTGTTAAAACAAAATATTCTCCCTAATACGACTTACTGACGGAAGATCAAAATAAATTAGTTTTAAATATCATGAAAACGGCATATATAAGACAAGATATGTTTTGAGATACTTTGAAACAACTGCTATAGGACAAAGTAAATACTTTGCGATTGCGAATCATGTTTTCGGTGTTACTTGGGAAGGGCCTTTGAAAGTCGCCATCGCTACAGCGAAGGACGCCGAAGCGCAAAGTTTGGAAAGCCGCCATCGTAGAAAATCTGGCGGAAGCTGATGCTGATAGGTGGAAGGTAGAAGGGGCCCCGATAAGAAAAGGAAAGATCAGATTTGAGTAGGATTAAGAATGTGGGAAAGTGTATAGAAGAGGCTAGAAAAGTCCGGGAATAAATGTTTGTAAGAATGTAACATGACGTGAGTTTTTATGTACTACAGTGCGAAAATTCCCTGCCGTCACGTAACGTGGGTAGATCAACTTAGAATGGTGCGTTGCGGTGTAAGATCTGCCGCACCAAATTTAGATCTTTCTGTCTAAAGTAATCTGACAGACCTTTCAAAATCTAAGTTCGGTGTTCTTTTTATGCATGTGCTATATTTGAATTTTTACTTCTAATGAACATTTTATTTCAGAAGAATTCAGGTAAATTTGGTGTATGAATAAATGCAAACTATATAAAATACATTTTAGTTTTCAGATAACGAAAAGGTAAGAAAATGATCTATCATATAAGACCCAAATCAGGGTGAGAGTGCACAAGCCCTTCAAATTTTGTATGGGAATTACTATGGAGAAACGACGTTTTTCATTCAATTGACCGTAGCACTTCCCCAAATGCCCTAGAGTGTTAGTTGACGACCCTTGATACTCCTAGGCTACTATATCAGTTACAACATTACCGAAGACCACATTGAAATTAGACACCTCATAATTAGTTATCGATTTTCAACCAGAATGAAAATCTTTGTTCATGATGGATACACTATTCGATGGCCATCACTGCAATTTGTCTTGAAACTTAGTAGCCATGATTTCTGTGCGCTATCTTTGGCCCCATGTACAGCAATGTTGCCTGTGTTGGGAAGCTGAACGATCACTGTTAAAGTTTCTCCAGTTGGATAAAAAATCGATAACTAATTAATGAGGCGTTCGCTTTGAATGTGGTCTTCGGTAAAGTTGTAATTGATAGAGTAGCCTAGGAGTACCAAGGGTCAACTAACACTCTAGGGCACTTGGGGAAATTATATGATAAATTAAATGAAAAACGTCGTTTCTCCATAGTAATTCCTTGTAATTCCCATACAAACTTTGAAGGGCTTGTGCACTCTCAATTTTCAACCAAATCAGCTCAAATTTTGGAGAAGGCATAGCATCTGGTTATGAACCGAATAAGCGGTGTGGAGCAAAGACCATTTTTTTAACTACCTTAATATACACACATATTGTATGGGGGGGGAGGTTAGAAGCAAAGGGGTGTAAGTGACAAAAACCCACTTTCGAGTAGATGAGGTTTAAAGTTTTTGACCAATTTTTTATCCCATACAAAATGTATGGAGCTTCAAAATCAACCTAATTTTCTCTGATTTATTGTAATTTTTCCAATCATCGTAGAAACAATCTTAAAAAAGTTCCTGAAAGCTTGAAATCTGAAGAATTTTATGATATGCTCAGCCCAAAATCGACAAAAAAGTCACTTACACCACTTTGATTCTGGGCCCCTCATATCATATATTGGGAAAGGGAGGAATCATCAGGGCATCTTCTTCTTCTTCTTCTTGGCGTAACGTCCTCACTGGGACAAAGCCTGCTTCTCAGCTTAGTGTTCAATGAGCACTTCCACAGTTATTAACTGAGAGCTTCCTCTGCCAATGACCATTTTGCATGTGTATATCGTGTGGCAGGCACGAAGATACTCTATGCCCAAGGAAGTCAAGGAAATTTCCTTTACGAAAAGATCCTGGACCGACCGGGAATCGAACCCGTCACCCTCAGCATGGTCATGCTGAATACCCGTGCGTTTACCGGCTCGGCTATATGGGCCCTTCATCAGGGCATCTGATTGATACGATTTGGGCAGGTGCCTGGGACTGCCTCCTCCTTGTTGTTAACATTTCGTGGATTGAGGGCGGGCTCTTCGACCCGATCTATTGGAAGTATTCCGTCAGTCGAGGGCTTGATTTTGCAGTTGTTCGTAAGAACTCTTTCTTTTGGAAGGAGATTCTTTTTCCCCTGACGCTGGTTTCGCGCAAGTGTCTTTGCTTGCGGATCCGCACAACCCTTTTTGGCCCTTCATACAGGAGAATGACTGATCACTAACACTAACCGATTCAAAATAAAATTTTGGAAATGATTCTGAATTTGCCTCCCTGGTATAGCACTAATGAGTTGCATAAAATTTCTAATATTGAAACATTGGAACAGATGTCAACTAAAATCATTGCAAACTTTCGTCAAAAATCGTTGCCGTCTTCTATTGCTACGATTAGTTCTTTGTATAATTAGTTTAAGTTAGGTTAGGGTTAGAATAACTTAGAAAAAATATATTTCTGACACGCTGGTGAAAAATAATGCCTGCAAAAAATCTTAACTGCTACAGCAAATGAAATGTAATATGTTATTAACCCTAAAAGGGATACCTTCATGGCCTCAGTTTCGTCACTTCGCTGAGTGTGTTCCATCAAAGACGAGCTCTGCAAGGCGCCTGGGGTCCAATGGACCCCAGGTATCCCTTTTAGGATTAATAAGTATTAATAATAGCTTAAATTTATTTTACCAAATTAGGATGATAGTGTGTTAGAATACACAGAACACCTAGATTAAGTTGAAGAACGTAAAAATTGATTAAGATACTAATAAAGATTATTGAAAAAAAAAAACTGATCACTAACAACAGCACAATCTTGATCATATCGTTTTTCAGATTATTCCATTGCTATACTGCCCCCACTCGCATAACAGTCCCATATGAATAGAAAACCCAGCAAAGATGGGACTGTTATGCGAGTGGGGGCAGTATATGCCTTGCTACAATAGATGGTAGAACAAAATCATCAAAAAATCATCATCATCATCATAATACAATGGGAAGATTCCCTGCCCGCGATTAACTGGTCAAGAAGCATGCCGACCCTGAGGTGTTGTTTCAGGGAGTCTCAAGAAGGCTCCCCTCTCGAGCTAGTCAGCAATTACATACTCTGTAGCGCATTTTGAATTGCGAAGAGCCCCAGAGCATTGATCTAGTCAATTTTGGTTTTGCAACCGGTTGATCCGGGTTGCAGTTGCATGGTTTGTTTTCCCATTTTCACGCTCTTAATTAATAGCTCGTAGGATTGAGAAAATAGAGCAATGGTATCTTCGGCAAAGTTGGTGGGAATGACCAGCGCCATCTTTTGACAGTTAGAGCTTTCGGATCAATCCCCCTAAAAGTGAGATACATTTTTTTTAAATTGTTGAGATAGAGGGTTGACGTCTTCGGCAAAGTTGTAGCATTTTTTTATTTCAAACAACTTTTCTGAAGATGTCAATGTTGTAATTTTTACACCAATGGAGATAGAGGACTGTGTTTGAAAGTTAACCCCAAAAACACGTTTTTTAAGTAAAACATACATTTGTTGAATTTTAAGACCTGTGGTGATCTATATTATGAATGATACCATGTGGTATATGTGTTGAACTAGTGTGGGTGGCTGCACTAGCGAACGAACGATCCAACCACGAATAGCCGGCACCACTCGTCATTCTATCGTGCAGGCCTGACTAGATTGGACGACATCACAAGACCCATGCAATGTTCTGCAAAGTTGTATGGATCAATAAAATACGCAACTTTGCGGAAGACATCAAAGCTATAAGAATTAAATAAGACGAGTTATAGATAAATTTATGATTTTTTTTCATCCACTTTCAGGGATAAATATCTTTCTTTGGGGCAAAAAGGTGCAGCTGAGGATACCCTTATCAGAAAGAACATCTAAAGAGCTTTCAAATAAGGGTTAGTTTGTCCGTCCACGATCGTCTACTGAAGAGATATGACCATATTTAATTTAAAAAAAAAAATGAAATAAAGCAAGTCGACACAAATTTGACCTGGACACAGACCAAGGCGATGGCGGGCAATCACTCAGGATGGAGATAGGATATCGCGCTACTTGGGCGGTGGCATCTATATTCGTCTGTTTTCCACTATAACTCAGTCAATTTTGAACCAGTTGACTTGAAATGTTGTACACGGGTAGATACTATACCTATCTCACCGCATTCCAAAAATTATGTCAATTGGTTCAAATTTGACTGAGTTATAGCGGAAAACAGACGAAAATAGAAGCCACCGCCCAAGTGGCGCGATTCCCTATTTCAATTAGGCCCTCTGCACCACTATGGGTGCTCAGGATTGAAACTCAGAAACTTTTAACCTTCCGTAACTCGCGCGGTTGACTACCCTGATAAAAAATATCATACAAAAACGATAAATTTGATTGTTACAACACCATTTTTTCGAAAAATATTCACCATTAAACGTATTGTGATTTACACCGCACACTCACCATCACCCCTATTGTTCTATACCATTCGGCGAATGGTAAATGGCACTTTTACAATAAAAAATAGTGGTCGTTATGTATCTGAACCATAAAATTTTGAGAAAATTTTCATACACTTTTTCGCGAAAAATAATAGAATGTATTGTGTTTTTATGAGACCTTTTTATGGCAATTTTCAAAAGAAAACAATATATCTTAATGTTTTTTCATTGTTCTTACAATACAAATACAATTAATTGAATGGCGTCAAATGAATCGTTGTTACAATAAAAAATACAATAATATTTGTTGTTATTTGTAAGCAGTTTTCGCTTTTGAAAATCCATAGAATTTATATTTCCCGCTAACATTTATATCCAGCATTTACGAGCACTAACGGCCGCCAGAATGATATGCACATTTTATGATAAGAGTCAAACACTCTGATGTCTGTCTGGTATGTGTTGCTTGTCAGCTGTTGATAAGATCTATCATCAATCTTTTCAAATAACTGCCAAATATCACAAGTCAGACCTCAGGTCGTATGATCCATACCATAAATCGTTCACAATTCATGTGGCCATTAGTGTCTGTAAATGCTGGAGAAAAATATTACCGAGAAATATGAATTCTTTGGTTTTTCAAAGGCGAAATCTATTAACATAACAACAAATATTATTGCATGTTTATTTTAACATCGGTTCAATTGACCCCATTAAACTAATTGTATTTGTATTGTTATCAATGGTAGTTTACTATTTACTAGATTCCTTTAATTTATTGGAAAACATTAGAAAAATCATTGTTCATCTTTTTCTTATCGTAACGTCCTCACTTGGCTAAAACCTGCTTTTCAGCTAGTTTTCTATAAGTACTTCCTCAGTTATTCATTGAGAGCTTCTTCTGCCAACACGGCTTGACGTCTGTCAGTCGTTGAAGTTTTAGCGAATAACATTCGAAAACCCAACTGACTATAAGGACGTGGCCGGCGCCGTTATTGATCCAAAATGTATGAGCTGCTAGAATTGCACTTTGAGAATAAGTGGAGTGTCCCAGCCCTTATTCATTCGGATCTCAGTGCAATTGGTACCAGCTCAGATCAATCTCGGAGTAGCAACCATTTTTTTTTTTTTAACAATTAATTTATTAACAGGCCAACCCGCCCAAAGGCTTAACGAGGCCGATTATTCTTAGTTTTTACACGAGAAGCAACGGAATCACAGCTACTTTGTGATTCCAGAATAGCACAAATTTTCTTTTTTTCTCTGCCACGCTTTGTTGACAGTCGTCGCTTGTTGGATCCATCATTGGCCTCGTATGGGGAAGAGCTGTCGTTCGCGTCTACGTCGTCGTCATCATCGTCGTCGATTTCGATCGTGTTGTGTACAAGTTCTGCTTCCACCGCAGGGTCTGTAGGTACGGTGTTTGGTTGGTTGTTGTTTTCGACAAGTGCACATTGCGCTGGCTCGATGAATTGGTACGCTGGCTCGAGACATTGGCACAATGGGATGATTGGGGTTCCGTGTGAAGCGGCGGGAAATCAGCCTCGCTGAACGTATTGTTGCTTGTTGTTTGCTCAACGTTTGCGGCGGCGGCTGCTGCTGCTGATGATGCTGTTGTTTGTTGGTTGTTGTCGGTGCCTTCAAGAATGGTTGCCTCTACGCATTTCTGCCTCGGGTGTGCGGGTCGGGAGCATCGCCTACAGGTTCTGATTTGATTCGGATGCTCCACGAAACAGATCTCGTTGGCGATCGTTAGAAATGAGGGTATGGGATGTTTGATCCGCATCTGCAGTACTCGAACTCCGTTCGGTAATCCCGAGAAATAGTGTCTCCAACGTTCGCTTTGAACTGAGAGCACATCGCCGAACCGCATCATAAAGTTTCCGACGGTCGTATGCGGTACGGAAGGGGGGAGATCATGTACACGGACACTCACTGCCTCACTGTCCACGTACACGGGGATTTTGAAGGGCTTGCCCTTACAAACAAAAACGCGCTTGATATTATGAGCGCTTTCATAACGTTGCGCTGTACTCATATCCACCATTTCAACGAACACACATTTTCGGGTGTTGTGAAACTGGACACTTTTGACATCGACGAGATTCAATTTAATTTCGTGTTCCAGAAATTGTTGAACTTTTCCAACATCTGGACGCGACGGCAGAACACCAAAATCTATCACCAGAGTGTTTTTTCGAACACCACTCATTTTAAACCGATACGAAGCACGGGAGAAGTTCTGAGTACGTCCGAACGATGCGAATAGCGGCTGTCAACTGAGTAGCAACCATTGACATGTATAGTCAGATTTGATCGTTTTTTTTTTTTTTGATGATAACATTCGAAAACCGAAACATCTACTGTACTCAAATTTAAAACGAAAACTAAAAAAATATGTCAATTGGTTTTGTATTTGATTAAACATGATCCAAGCAACAATAATATTTATTGTTATTTATTTGTTACGAATTGTTTTAAAGTGTAATTGAGAAAAAAAAACTCTTCTTTAATAAAAAGTCCTTGAGAACTTTGCAGGCACTTTTGCAACTATAAAAAAAACAACTTAAATTAATTTTTACTGATAGTAACTTTAAATTATTACAGAACTATTGAAAAACAATCGAATCAATTAGTCACTTATAAAGCTAATGTTCACTTATTGTACGAACTATATGGGCTTGATTTCTATTGTAAAAAGTAACAATATATCGACTATGTGTTTTATTGTGAACAATAAAACCAGTCGTATGTTACTAATATTTACCATGTAATGAATGGTATTTTTTTATCCGGGTACCTGCGTCAGCACAGCGCAAATTCTGAGTAAAAAAAGCGAGATTTTTTCAACGTGTTGTACAAAATACAACTGCACGATCGCTCGAGGGTTGATAATGAGAAATTCCTTGATTTTCTTGAGCATAGCGTATCTTTGTGCCTGTCACACGATGCAAAAATGTGAAATGGTCTGTGGAAGCTCTCAGCTATTAACTGTAAAAATGCTCATAGAGCACTATCCTGAGAAGCAGGTTTTGTCTCAGTGAGCTACGCCAAGAAGAGAAAGGATTATAATTTAAAAAAAAACTCTAATGTAGTGATTAGTAATATTTTGTTCTATACCTACATATATATTTATTTTCTCTATGTCCTTTCCAGAAACATCTTATTTGTTGGTATTAATTTGCTAAGAGTGCTTGCCTATTATTCGTAATAGATAACCTGGTTTCGGCTTTGATTTTTTTAGGAGTCAATTTCGGCATTGTGAATGCTTGATGCCTGGACAATTACATCCCACTCAGAGCGGTAAAAGTTCTCGTTTTTGCATCATCCCCAATCTCCATCAAAGGACCGCACAAGTGCGAAACGAGCGTTTCGTTAAACGCTCTCGACCTTTTTCGGTGACATGTCACTTTGGTTGACCAGTGACAATAGGCGGCGATATGAATGGCCCAGGATTAATGCTCATCCGTGTGTATTCTGCGAAATGATTGAATGCCGGATGATAAGCCGTTTCATCGCATGCAACATACCTATATCTGCTGTAGCTGTGATTCGATGATGGTGTTACTGAAATTTATCCTATGATTCATGTCACATGTACATGTGACAGATTTTGCGCCACTTGCTGACGATTGGGCAAACAATTAGGTTAAATTAGTGGTGTTTTAATCAGCTGAAAGCGCTTACAGCAAGATGAGGTTTAAAACACATGTAATCTGTGTCAATAATACTTTATAATCGCAAAAATATAGATACTTTGGACTTTGGTGCGGTAAATTCACATCAGCTAGATATTCAGTGATTTTTAATAAGATTAAAAAGTGCATCGCTATACTCTTCAGTTTTCAAACTACGAAAATACTCAACAAGGTGAAATGCAAATGCTAATTAGTGTAGCTTTTAAACAAAAACTGTTGCAACGTTTATTTAGGTAATCATTCCAGTTGAAAAACTGTCAGGCAGCCAAGTTTCTCCCAAGGGCAGACAAGTTAAAGTTTCCATTTCATCCCCAACTTCCACTGGAAGGCCATACATTCCCCGGCGACAGATTTATTCAACACTTTCAGCTTTTGTGTGGTGTGCTGCAGAGTGGGCTTTGGTTACCCGGCCAGTGGCAATGAATGGTCAGAATTTGGCACTCAACTGCGTCGCGAAACGATGCCGTCACAGACAATCAGCAATCAACGGTACTGGCTCTTATTCCGCAAACAAACAAATGATTGAAACTAAACTGCTGAAAGACAAGAAAGAGGTCTGTTTGTCTGTTTGGCTGGATGGGGGCCACGCATTGAACCGTTGATGGTGTGATTTCTATAGCATCATTCCATTCTTGTTCTATACTAGTGGTATGTGTTCCACGCGAATTATCGGAGTTATTGGAATATCGAGCAAAAAATAAATTTATGCAACTGTTGTGTTACGATTTGATGGTAAAATAACAATCAAATCAACGCATATATTTTCAACGGTTCGGCATTTAAATATTGCAATAACTTTTTGTTAACACATTTGTTCAGTAGAATCAAAAAATATGTATACGTGTATTACAATTTTTATTTTTGTGTTAAATGTGCTATTTTAACTTGTGAATATTCCCCTAGTAATAATGCACAAACCCCCTTAGGATTAGAAATTCCTAGACAAAATTCAAGCTATGAAGGCAACTAATGCTGCGAACGAAAGGCAACCGCCAGAGAAAATACGATTACAGGATTGACTGATGGACCAACAACATTAATGAAACCTCGTCATCCTGTCATCGGAAATTGTTATCCACTAGGGTAACAGGGCAAAATATATGTTCTGTGTTGTATTTGTCCAAATGTGATGTCCTAATTTATTACGAATTTGTAAGGTTCCACTACTGTATGTGATATTTTAATATGCATTAGTAGTGCTACATTATTTTCCGTAATAATGGCGCCCAACGTCGGCACGGGTTTTGTAGGTGTCCATGTTATGGCGCCCAACCGCAAAACCCACGCGGGCATTGTAAATAGTGTACATATAGCAATAGTATAAGGTTAGGCTTGTGTTTAGATGTATAAGATTTTTCGTCGCGATCGGCGATCGTGACGGAGTACGGAAATGGGAAACTTTGCCTGTTCTGCACAACTACGTTGTGAAGCAAGTTTCCATTTCTTTTGTGTTGAGTTTATTTAGTTAATCCAAGATCGATAATCCAATGATGGAATTTTTCTGATCGATTTGGAGTTTTTTGTTTAAGTTAGTACTAGTGCCGCCAAGATCGAAAATCCAATGATGGGATGTTCTGTTCGATTTGGAATTGAAGCCAACGTACAGTTTTGTTGTGTTCCTGGTGTATTGCAGTAGGTCTAGCCAAACCAACTTCAAGGTCTTCTACCAGGACAGAAGAGTCTCTGTTGAAGTTGGATGTAAGTTATATGTTAAAGGTACCTTTATATAAGTTTTTATATAATTTAAGTGCGTACGAAATTTTTGTGGATGGTTTCATCCACAAAAATTTCTTTTCCGTTGGGTGTGGTTGTATTACAAGTTTTATTTTTGTGTTAAATGTGCTATTTTAACTTGTGAATATTCCCCTAGTAATAATGCACAAACCCCCTTAGGATTAGAAATTCCTAGACAAAATTCAAGCTATGAAGGCAACTAATGCTGCGAACGAAAGGCAACCGCCAGAGAAAATACGATTACAGGATTGACTGATGGACCAACAACATTAATGAAACCTCGTCATCCTGTCATCGGAAATTGTTATCCACTAGGGTAACAGGGCAAAATATATGTTCTGTGTTGTATTTGTCCAAATGTGATGTCCTAATTTATTACGAATTTGTAAGGTTCCACTACTGTATGTGATATTTTAATATGCATTAGTAGTGCTACATTATTTTCCGTAATACGTGGTACGATTCAAAATCCATAAAAACCTGCATCCTGTATTTCTCAAAGCATTTAGTGCGTTTTTATTGAATCAAAAAAGTTATTTTGCAAATTACGAAAGCACAACATTTAAATCTCACACAGAGTAAACGCGCCTAAACGCGATCTTATTTCACCTTAACCCTTTTGGGTCTAGTTATTATTGAAAAAAACTAACTTGATGAAAAGGAGGAATGTTAGTTTATCAATCGTTGGTATACGAGTTGTCATGTGAAGAAATTTTCGTTGTAGGGAGGAATGAATAGTTTCATAGATGAGCATAAACATTGGCGTAAATACGGGGGGGTCTAGGGAGGGCTTAGACCCCCTAGAATCTAGGCATTTCACCAAGTGACGCCAATGAGCATAAATAAAACAAATATTCAAGCAATCAAATCAGTTTGGGGAAAAATGTGGGACCTTGAAGATTCTGAATACAATCTTAGAGGATGTTTTGTGTAACAAAAAAGGTGTACAGCCTGGTAGTGCAGCCTAAACTCTGTTGTCTTTCTGACTTCAACTAGATTTAGGAACTACGACCCGAGCGTCTGTTTACCAAGGAGGTGCGGCTCAAACGGCGTCTGTTCTGGCATCCAGCGCCTGAGTAAGAAATGCTACACCACGCTCAGCTTGATCCAAGGTAGTAGCCCCATCAGCGTGGTCGTCCCAGTGTTGGTTGGGACGCTAAGCCAGAACTGATACGATGGCCCTCCGGTGAGACAGGAGTGTTGGCGTAGACCGAATAAGCCACCCGTAAAAATCCCCATTACGAGTAACATTGGAGAAAATACGATTCAATACAATCGGCAAAGACCCACGCGACGAAAAAAGGACTTTGATTGGAAACTTGGAACATGGGATTGCAAGTTACTTGGTTTTGCCGGATGTGACAGGATAACCTACGAGGAATTACATCCCGCAACTTCGACATTGTGGCGTTGCAGGATCTTTGTTGGACTGGAATGAAAGTGTGGAAAAGCGGGTATCGAGCGGCTACCTTCTATCAAAGCTGTGGCACCACCATGAACTGAGAACAGGATTTATGTATAGTGTTGGGTAATTGCCCTATCGCATCTTCAGATGCGACAACACGTGTGATCGGATGGCAATCGATCAACGCAAAGATGAGCATGGTGAGAGTTCAGGGCCATTTCTTCAACTACAGCAGTGTTTCCCAAACTTTTAGGAGGTATCGCCCCCTTGGAGCATGAGAAAATCTTTTTCGCCCCTCTAAATGAGATTTTTTTTTTATGAAAAAAGGCTGAAACTTTGTAGAGCTGAAGCCCTCAAAAACCCACTATTTGACACTATTGTGGCGAAATTGATATCTAATGTATCTAAATTAGTATCTCTCTTATACAAAAAAAAAACGCATAATTGCATGTATAACAATACATTTTGAAATCATGTTTGTGCTATACATATTCTTGAACAAAAACGAGCAAACAGAACGGACTGTAAACATTTACGAAAACTCGTTATCTTACACCAGATATTTTACAAGTGTTTTGTTTTTTGAAGAGTTCTCCTACTGGTGGGATATTGAAATACAATTTCAAAAATTGTTTTTTATACAGAAAGAACAAATCAGGAATATATCTGTGTAATGTGTATTTTCAAATGTAGTCAGATTTTCAAAGGAAATGCAAATAATGCAAGGCCAGTATAAATTGGAGAAACTTCTATTGTCAAATAAGTAAATATGCAACAGTCATTACTCGGTTTTGAGGGAAATCAACGCTGAATTCGTGGAAAAAATCAAAATAGCTACTAGTAATAAGTTTGAAATTTTCAAACAATGTATGATAGCTCCCATCCAAAACGTGTTCTGAAATTGGTCTGAAACATCATGATTTTGATTGGAAATACCATGAAAAAAAACGCCCATGAATTAAAAACAAAACTTTCTCATCTAGTAAAAAAACGATTCTTCTCATAATCTCTTATAGAAGTTTCTTCATAGTTTCTTAACATGTATAATATTAGATCTCCATAATTCCTAGGAATTATTTAGGAAATTCAAATAGTAGTCTTATTTGTGTTTTTTTTTTGGAATTTTGACGAAAAGTCCTCATAATCATAAAAAAAATCTGTAAAATGTAATCGATCTCAAAACAGACTAGAAACAACAAAATTAAATTTGAAATTTTAGGGATTTTTAATGATTCAGTTGACATTCTGGACTAGTATTTCAATACTTTTGATTTTTTTCAATTATTCAAAAAAACGCCCCCCTTTTTTAGTATTTCCGCCCCCCAATTTTGGATTTTCACATTTTCGCCCCCTTCGGCCTGATTTTCGCCCCCTGGGGGGCGATTTCGCCCACTTTGGGAATCACCGAACTACAGCATCATCAACTACCACTGTCCACATGGAGAGGGACCTGATGACGAGACAGAAGCGTTCTACGCGCAGTTAGAGCAAACATACGATGGATGCTTGCCGCGTGACGTGAAATTCGTTATCGGCGACATGAACGCCAAGTTGGAAAAATCGAACGCCGTGGCTCAACATCGAGCGGCTGCGTAACGTAGAAGTGGCTCAAGACTACGCGTAGCAGCTAGCAGTGGCCCTACCAACGAAACAGCAGCTTGGCACAGCTACACTTGAAGATGCCTGGAGGGAAATCCGATCCGCCACACGTAGTACCTTGTTTGCAGCACTAGACTTCGCGGCTCCAAATCACAGAGAGGACTGGTACAACGGCTAATGTGAACAGATGAAAAACGAGAAGAACGCAGCATGGGCGGGAATCTTTTCATGAGCGAGCTTGAGGTGGGCGAGTGACCACGGAGTGACTACGGAGCGCCCGAGCAGAAGGGAATACCAACAGCATAATAAAATGTGTTATTTTGACAAAATATCTGAGTAACGCAAAGAGTTATTTTCATGTTATTTATATAACATACCATGTTATAAACTTGTCTGTCATAAGCGGCAAAATAACAAAAATCATAACAAAAAAATGTTCCTGGAAGACCAGTTAAATAACAGGTTTTGTTAGTTTCATAACAACTTAATAACAGTGAATTTATACAATGTTTCAAAAACAAATTATGAAATTGAAAAGTTAGGCTGACACAAATTTCGTTTTTCTCTTATGTCACCGCCCCCTCGGAAAATTTTGGTCGAAATTCAACATTTTGAGGGGGGGCACCAATAAATTTTTCCAGAAATTTTAAAATTTTAAGGTGAAATAAGAGTTGCCCAGAAAATTTCTTAACAAATCCGATGAGTTTATAGATTTTGCCGAATTGTTTGGGTATTTCTTCGTCAAATACATTTATTATTTATTATCCTCCCCCTTAGCGAGCCAACGAGTATTGTGACAAAAGAAGAAAATGAGATTTGTTCCGGCCTTATTGATAACAATATGGATGCAAAATGAGTTATTATATCAGAATCATATTTAACAAAGATTTTTTTTATCCTCGCAAGGTGGGTATGTAATCCCTAAGTTTGAGAGGAAAAAGATGAATTTTTGTTGGTTCCATTTTGAAAATAAAAGTGATAAACAGCCATGAATACTTAAGACCATAGCCCACAATAACTCATAAGCTAGTCATTCAAAGAGAATTGCACGCTTTCAATCTTCCTGGCCCAAACGAACTTGAGATAATTTCTAAATTAATTTTGTTTATAAGTTATGGTGGATCATGGTTGTTCACTTTTTTATTTCCAAAATAGAACCAACAGAAATTCTACATTTTTTCCACTAAAATGGATCGAACTAAATAGAAATAAAAAAGACTCCAAACATGACTTTTTGTATGGAAATCAGCAAATGTTAACTTTTTCATTTCTTTTGCTGTAAATCTCGCATGGTGTAGTTGTGATTGCAAAACTTTATTGTTGTGCTATTGATGATCAAATAATGGTGCACTCTCCATAATACAATAATAACAGAGCTTGTTCTACAACAAAACATCTTATTAAAATGATATTTAAAGAAAATATAGCAATTGTAGGATCATAACAAAATCAGAATCCCAACAAAACTTATGATGGGAAAGTTATGCCTCAATAAGTTAATAATAACAAACCAAGATATAAAAACAGGTTTGGTGATTCAGTTGTTATTATTTTGATATTCTCCTCTGCTCGGGCGAGCTAACTTTCACGCACTGATATCCTACTGCATTATCCGGCCAAGGAGAGATGGTTGCCTTCAGCTGTTTGCGTCTTTGCTTCCACATCCCAAGCAATACGACTTGTTTCTAAGCCAGTACCAGCAACCTTAGTGTAATTTATTCACTGTTCGTATTATGGACGACAGAACACGAGGAAAAAGTAAGCTCCGCCTCCACGAATCCATGCCAAACACGAGGTAATTTGTGATTTCTATGAAACAAAGCCGCAACTTTACGAATTTCGGAGTTTAAATGCAACTCAACTGACAAGACGGAAGTTTTGTGTGCTTTTAGTGCAACTCATTTAGACCAAAGCATAGAAAGCCACATTTTGGATGATGTTGCAGGTGCTGCTTGGGATCCTTCTCTTCTTTGTTCTCTTCGGTTAAACGGAAACATAATTTTGAACGAGGAATTCCGATCCAAAAGTACGTAGGCAGTTTCTCATATGAAGAACAGCTGCTGCCTTCGGATCTTTGGCGTCTGCGGCACGCTAACGATGATTTCCTTAGTGATGACAAGCGTTTGCGAAGATAGCTGAAGCTATTCCGCAGCACATCGAAGACATACTCAGCATCAGGAATGACGCAATGGGAAATGGAGGAAGCAGAGTCTTCTGAGCACACGTTTGTGGGATCTGACCGTTCTGGTATGCCAGATGTTGAAACACAAGATTTGATGGCGTGTCTTCGCAAGACGACGACCTGGAGGTGTGATGGAAACGACTGGTGTGGTAAACGATACCGTTTTTATGACCAACTTGATGGTAGTTTGAGCAATACCACTGATCCTCACGGGATAACGTTTACCAGTTCCAGAAAGTTGAACATGTTGGCAGAGTGCAGTATCAAGCAGGCATCTGGTGAAGACCTTACGCATCTTCTCCTTATTCTCCACCAACGCCGACTGAACCATTACGACTTTGGGAGTCTTCAACGTATCGCAAATCGCTCTGAAGTTCTGGGCAAATCGGAATTGTCCTGCTGACTCATTACCTTCGGGATCCGTTGTGGTCTGGACGGCTGATACAGCATGGAAACTACTCGAGAGGAATGACTATCAGAATAAGATGGTAATACAAACTGTGCTCCGTGAAGCAAAGTATGATGCTTCTTGAAACACCGGATGCAAATTTGCCGTGGACATGCCTTAGCGACATGATAAACCTTCCGCAGGCAATTTAAGCAGACCTTCATATTTTGCGCGCAACCCAATCTGTCAAGCTTAGAAAGTTGTTTGAAAAACGGGTACTGATGTAGCAAATGATCCTGTTGACGCTTCACACTTCCTCGAGCAGGCCTTGAACTTACAGAAGCAGGTGGAAAAGTCACGTTTTTGACCATCTGTGGGTACACCGAACCATAACGTTTGCGTTTCCATAACCCTTGCGTTTCTTCAGAATGAATGCACGCATCTTGATGTACGATCTCTCCAGCTGCAGTCTCTCCTCCTTATACAACGGATCACCGTGGATTGATTCTAACGCACAAGTGATTCGACCATAATCCTGCATGATGTGATCCAAAGCCTCCGACCACACATCAATCGGAGCGTTTACATCCTCTCCCACATTCATGGTTATAAATTCGCTGGAACTAATGATTTTCGTGGGAGGGAATTTTCAAGGGATTTCTGCAAGAATTGTTTAGACTGCAAGACTGCTCGAAATTTTTTGCTCCTTTCGCGATTCCTGCAGAATGCCTTCAGATATTCCATCTTCTTATAGGTACTTACATTCGTTCAGTAATGCCTGCTGAAATCCAGGAATTCCCTCTGGTATCCCTGTTTTACCCAGTAATTGTTAATGAAATTTCACCACGAGCTTTTCTTCTTCTTCTTGAAGTAAAGGTTCCTGGGTTGACCGAGAATTCAATCCGTCACCTTTAGGAAACTCGTCCTTAAATTCCTCCTGAATATCCTATGATTTCTCCAGGGATTTCTCCGAGGACTCCTGAGGAAATGTTCTTCAGAAATTTCGTGTAGATATTACTCCAGGAATTCCTCCGAAAATATTTACTAGAATTTCTCCAGAGTTCCAAATGGGATTTCTACAGGAATTTCTGCTGGGAGCCAAAATCAGTACAAAAAAATAGCTACGTTATAGGTATCGAGGTAGAAGTTACGTTATATCAAGGTATGACAGTATTTTTTTTTTTATCTGTAAGATCTTAAAATGTCTCGTCAATACAGCGTTAATTTTATCTGAAATCGGTACACTATTTTCAGTGTGTGTTCTTAAATGGTACAGCCTGAAACAAATCCAATTACGATGCATGTTCTTGTAACACAAAGTATGCTTGACGCCTTTGTGGTTTTGCAAACAATCCATCACCACACTGCATTATCCCAACAACAACAGGTGCTCAACACATTGTTTTCACTTTTCGATATATCTTCACAAAGTGTTAATTCAAATCAACCAGTGTGACTGATTGCATTGATGTACTATCCAGTTCTGTTGCTATTTTGTGTTGTGAAAAGTTCATAACTATCCTCACCATGCTGCAACGATTGAATTACTTCAACCGACTTGAAATGAATAGCGCAAACTTTGACATCCCCCACCTTCATTATGCGTTTTCTGTTTCAATTGAGCTCTGGGAAGATTGCGGCGTGGCAGAGAACTAAACATAAGTGATCAATTCACTGACTGCGCTCTCCGTCGTTTTAACGAGCTTGCATCTTCGTCTGTTTCATTGAGCCACTGCGAAGGCGATGACGATGATTGCAGATGATGACTATTGTGCAGCATAGTGCAGATGAGATATATTCAATTAAAATTTATTCCAAAGCAATACAATTAAAATATGATTGGCATGCGGAGCCGACGGAAACAGAGACAACAACAAGTCCAGGAAACAACAGTCGAGACACCCGGCAACGGGATGTGAAAGTTTCAATTTGAATAGAGGATTCCTTAGCTATACTATGGCAGGAGCGAAAGCTGGTGGTAGTAATAAGGAATCTCGAATGTGTCTCATATCATATGCATATGCATAGCAACTTCAAAAGGTATTATTCCAGAATAACGCTTTGAAGTGTCCCATAAGCATGTAATGGGGGGAGACACTATCATACTCGTGTCTCGCAATCGTGAGGGGATATATATGAAGATTGGGCCATTATTTTTATTTGCACGATAGATGTTTGCATTTCTTTTTGTTTTACAGTCCGCCAATTAAAACATATTTTCTGCTTGTTATGGTGTTACTCAATCTAACGTTTGATGGTATATTTTGTTTCAACGTGTCCAACTCATTATTATATTAGCTTAAGAAATTGTTCGCTCCACCTGGTCTGCCCATCGTAGTTTCTGCGCTCCACGTCTCCTTGCATCAACCAGATCAGTGGTGAATATTAACTTTGCAAGGTTGTTGTCCAGCATTCTTGCAACCTGCTCTGCCCACCGTACGGTGGGACGAATGGCCAAAAACGTGAACTTTTTTCAGTAGCGTCTTTAAACGTGATTTTATCGGCATAGTGTCTTTGGATGAAAATTTTATAAAAATAGGGCACATCCAATGGCGTTTAGTTGTAGTTCGCAACTTTGCCACAGGTGGCGCTGTAAAATTAAACTTTTTTGTTTGACGTTTTTTCAATATGGTATCTTCGGCAAAGTTGTAGATATGCTCAATACAAATATCTTTGCCGAAGACACCAACCCTCTATCTCTTTACTGTTTAAAGATACAGACGTATTTTATGAATGACCCTCCAAAAATCGTTTTATTCATATACAGATCGGACTCGATTATCCGGAGTATCGATTTTTATTTCACTCCGGATAATCAAATTTTCCGGATAATCGAATCACATGTAAAAATAAATTCAAAATTCAAAAACGTATGAAAATATATGTTTTTGTTATTTTATTTTCATGAAGCAGTGGCGTAGCCAGAAATTCGAATAAGGGATCGTCCATAAATTACGTCAAAAACATTTTTTGTTGCTTACCCTAGTCACACTTTTTATACAAGTTTTCTGAAGTTTTAATGGGTCAGCACAATTTTCTGCATCTCCCCGCCCCTCTCAAATGTGACGTAATTTATGGACATTCCCTTAGTATGCTGTTTTCAGTAAGATCCTTATAGTGTTTTAGGTTGATAATATCGGGGCACTTTTCTGAATTTTATGGCCAATTTTCAGGCAATATAGCTGACAAAAACCCCCCATGACGAAGAGAACAAACCTGCCGATAATACCCATTGTCACCCTAGGTTGAATAGGCATGTCTAATTTAAAAAAAATGTTCTGTGATTCTTAAGTCCACCCCCATATTTTGATTCGCATCCAAAAAGAAATAACTGCTTTTGCTGATTATGTGCTTCTTTGGCATCAATGATGTAGGAATTGAGCGAAAATTATTAAAATTCTTGAAAGCCTTATGTGTCCTAAAATCTAGCTTTTCGGGGGCAATCATGCTTTAGACCTCTTAATTTCAATGAATTTGGCTGTAGTTTTGACCAGTTACTTTTTTTGGATGCCAGTCAAAATATGGGGGTGGACTTGAGAATCAGAGTACATTTTTGAAAAGGGGACAAGCCTAATTTCCTGGAGAAATCTCTAAGAACGCGCAGTTTTAGAAAGTTGCAATGTTCTACAAAGTTATGTAAAATATCAAAATAAACAACTTTGTAGAAGTGAATAGGGTTCTAAAATGTCAATAGGGTAACTATGGCTATCTTTGAGTAAAAAATAACGTTTTTCTAGGCTCAATAAATATCTTGGATGCAAATGGATGCAAATCAAACCCCACTAGGTTCAATATGTATAACTATTAGTTGAATATCCTGATGTTTTCGGCTGTATTCTCGAGTATCCTTAGCAGGGGTTCTTAATATTACTAGAGCCTATTTTTGACGCTAAAACAAAAATATCAGTTTTCGTATGTCATTTATCATACACTCATTTATGTCATTTATGTCATTATCTTCTGTGAAGTGATAAATATTAACTATTCGCATAACTGTCTGCTTTATGGTGCCTACAAAAATCAATTATCATCGAATTATTATCATATTATTTTAAAAACACTGCTTAGAAGTGAGCTAAACCAGTTGGTCATATGTATCCAAGTGATCTCACCAGCAAGCAAATACACATATTATTTTTAGCACGTATAGCAACCGAACAAGCAGAAACTCAATTTATATTAGATCACTATATTTCTAATGTCAAATTACCAATTACTAATTTTCTAATTCACTTAAAGGCGTCAACAGGCATGAGATTTTCAGTTTTTTCGCTACCGCCGTCCGGTGCAGACGTAGGCAAATGTGCTCTTCGCTTGTTCCATTGTCAACAGCTTGGGCTGTATAGAACCCGCAGTTTTCGAGCGCGCTTTGTACCCGGTCGTTCACATTATATACGTTTCTCGGTGTTGCTTTCTGTACCAAAAAATAGCAGCAATCATCCGTCATGAGCGAAATGATAGTGAACACTGTGCAGTTTCGTTTCCCAGCCGGTAGTCCTCGCTCGGCGTGGATTGAAATTGCTAAGTTTTTGAAACGGCTGGACACAGATCTGATGCTGGTGGAAACAACATATAGAACGGCAGAAGAACGATCGCTGTTCATAAAGTTTACATCGCAGGAGGCTATGCAGGACGCTTTAAAGAAAAACATAGAACCATGTCGGTTCATTTATGAAAGCGGTAGGTCGGTAGACGTCCGAATGTCGATTGCGGGTGTAACTATGCGAAACGTGAGGGTGTACGACTTGCCATCGGAATTGCCCGATAACGATTTGTCATTGGCACTTGGAAAATTTGGAAGGGTTGAACGCATTACCCGGGAGAAATTCCCACCGGAGTGTGGCCTCGACCACATGTACAATGGAGTTCGAGTAGTGCACATGGAGGTGGAAAGAAACATCCCACCAACAATCAATGTTGCTAATAAAAAGGCAAAGATTTTCTATGACGGATTGAAGGATACCTGTTTTCAATGTCATGAAGTCGGACATCGGAAAGAATCTTGTCCAAAGCGAAAAACTCGGCACAATAAGGAAGCGAATGCTACACCTAGTTCTTACGCGGATATCGTGTCGGAAAAGGAAACAATTTTAGTAGAGCGGGACTTTCCAGCATTATCGGATGGCGAAGTTATCGAAGTTTTGGAGGAAGAAGACGAAGAAGAGGAGAACACGGGAGAACTTCAAGCGGAGGAAGAGGAGTTGGTCGTTCATGGGACAGCAGCTGATTCTGAAAAGGAAAAAAGGCGGAAAGAAGGTATTGAAACGTTGGAGGAGGTCGCAAGAGCAATCCAAGATGCCATGAAGAACCCAGAGGCTTTTCAACGACGTACCCAGTATGCGGCTTCTCGTTCCGGTTCTAGTTCAGGACCGAAAGTAAAAGTCGCCCGTAGGACTCGTTATTGATTCCATTGAAATGATTATTTTGTAATAACATTTTTTTACATGACCATTGGTTCCGTAGAGTTTTGTACAAAACAATTGAGACTTAAATAAACGAATAGAAAAAAAGGCATGAGATTTTTTGATCGCTGTGTGAATGCTCTAAAAATAAACCCTGCATGAATGCAAATAAGCTTTTGTAAACAAAATGTTTTAATGACGATTTCTAGTTACACAGCGCAACATTTTTTTGTCTCAAGAGCAAACTTACGTGTCTCCGAAGGATTTTGGGCCACTGAAGCTCTCAGCTGAAGCCACTGAATGTCTCCTTCGGAGACACATAAGTTTGCTCTTGAGCAGGGTATGAAAAACGGATCACGCCGAAAAACAAACGCTTTGTCCTAAGCGGTGCATGTTGGTAACAAAGGCGCTCCACGACAAACGCATGTCAAGCGATGAGAGCAATAAAACAAACATCGCTTGCCGTGCGGGTGACGATATTTCGGCTTTTCTGCTGAAATTTTCGACCCACATCATCGAATACATGAGCATTTGGACGAATTAAGACTTTTGCCATCCTCAGAGTTGAGTTTCAGTTGTAAAACAATGCGAAAATCACGATGTGAATAGAACGAGACAAATATTCCTACCGTTTTTGTTGTGAACAAACTCGGCAGCGATTTTGTCATTATCTGCTAACGAAAAAACAAAGCGTTGTTGCCGTGCCTTCTTTGTTGCCTATTTATCGCTTGCGGTGGCATATTCTGCGTACACTGCTCTTGAGACAGACAAAAAGCTATTTTTTGTTACGCTGTGTTATCAAAAAAAATGGGGATAGGCACAACATCTTTGATGAAAAATAAAGGTTTCCCTAATCAAAAATCATTAAAGTTGTTTTGGGTATGTGTTGGAAAATTAGAACTAATTTAGAGAAGTTGTTCCACTCCTTTACTGGCTCAATCGAGAGTTACCATGTGTTCATTGAGCATCCCGTATAAATACGCAGTACGCACACTCTCCTGCTTGTTCGGCACCTATCAAATTAATGTTGTTTGCGATAGCTGAAAGTGCTCCTTTTCATTTCCACAAATCAATTTGTGGTTTGTAACAAGATAAATACAGAACAGGCCCGGTTCGATTGCGAAACTAAAAGAAACAATCCGATACTTACGTCTCCGGTACGCCTGTGCCGTGGGTATCTTGGTCCCCGGGTTCGGTAACAGAAGAGAAGCGGATCTCAACAGCTAATTAAAACGGAACTGAACCTAATCAGGACTACTTTTCTGGCACGAACAGATTGACCAATGCCCTAGAAGTTAAAGTTACAAATCCGCTTAAGCGCCAACACGCCTTTCAGCGTGATGCGGAAATGCGCGTTGTACACGGTACCTAACTCAAAAGACTCCCAATCCAATATACTTGACGTCACCAAACGCCTAACGATACAAATCGAGCTTGGTTGTTTAAAAAACTATATTGCTTTGTATTCGTACGAATGGTGTTAGGTTAGAGGGTTAGTTTGTGTTCCACAAAGGTTTGATTAAAACTAACTTCGTTCTGACCTTATTGTAGTTGGTAACTGCTGCTGATGCTATGCTGCTGACGCTGGAGGCGAGCGGTTCGAGGGAGGCGCACGATGCTTTACGCCGATGGGATCGGCAGGCTGAGGAGATGGGCCTAGCTGAAGGCGGCGTACGATGCTTGACACCGAATGGCTCGGCGGGCTCTTGGACGCTCTAGACGGCGGTTCACGCACTAATTCACACCTCACGCGACGGTCACACAACTCACGTGACGTTGGATGGTTTTCAGAAAATCGCTTGTTTGGTTTCGGTGATCACCTATTCACACTTCGCGCTGCACAACGTGGTGCGTTGCAGCGGGGCTAGCGCGATGGCGCCGGTGAATACTCGCGACCGGAGGGTCACGTGAGTTTCGAAGCTGCAGCGGGGAATCACTTACACGAGTACGGGCGAGTCCCCACTTGCTCAGGGTGATGGCTTGGTCCCCTACGGGGAGCGCGTCTTACGATTCTCGTGGGACGCGTGGCAGGACGATGACGCCACCGACTCGGAGATGGAACTATCCGCTGGGCTTCCGGTTTCTCGTGACCGTCTCGAGCCTGTTCAGAATAAAAACTTTCGTTTCGAAGGTTTTCGCCTTCGAATCGAAATCGTGCTTTAGGATCACTTCAGCCTACATCACACAAGCATCGCGTTTAATTACCTTGCGCTTCAACCGCTCGATATTCACTCGGTTGAATTCTATTCCTTTTTCTTTGACTGGTATAGCACTACCTAAGAAGAGTTGTCAATTTAAACAACTGGAAAGATGATACCACTTTCTACTAAATTACCATGAAACTGACTATGCTTCACAACTTCTTCTTCCACTATCTTCAACTACTATTGATCATTTTGTATTCTGCGAACTTGCACACTTGCTGGTTGATTTTGGAATGATCAGCTTTACTAAAGCAAGTATTGAGTAGACCTCTGATGATAATGGGGAGGAATGGCATCAGCATGTGGCGCATTCCTATTGGCTAAGCCAGTAAATTAATTTGGGAGAAATTTGGGAGAAGTGTTTTCAATTCCACAAAATTTGCAGCAAACGGTCCGCGTACATTGGTTCGTGTTCGAGCTAAAAATGCAGTCGGACTAAATCGGACGTTACGCTGAGTAACGCCTTCTTAATCCTGATTCAATTAAGAAGCGATTCAAGCTAGCTAGCTTCGAACAACTTCTACGCTTCGCTACGCGATCGGTTACAAGTTATATGGGAAAATGGATAACAATGCTAACGCAGATGATTTCAGGTTTTCTAGACTTGCTGTTTGCTCGGTTACTATACGTGCTCAAAAAGAATATGTATATTTCTGGCATTCGATTTGAATAGGTCGTATGTTGAATGTGATTCCTACCCTGATTCGACCTGTACAAATCGAATGCCAGATTTATATTCATGTTTTGAACACACGAATAAAATTTGCTTGCTGGTGAGATCACTTGGATACATATGACCGACTGGCTTAGCTCATTTCAATGCAGTGTTTTTAAAATAATAGGGTAGGTAATCATGAATTGAACCAAAATGCGGTTTTCTGAAGCATCGGGAATTTTGACTGATTTTTTCACCCACATGGAAATAATTTACTACGGTGAAGTCTCAGGTATATGAAAGACACAGGTATTAGCTTTTTGTAAAGTGGTAAAAAGTTTACATTTGCACCACATTTCATTGAAAAATTCAATTATTTGTCAATAATGATTTTAATCTTAATTTGAACCATCGTAATCATAATTTGAACCAATTTAAATCTAGATTTGAACTACTGGCGGCAGCAGCTCGAGCAATTCCCACAACAGCCAATTTCATGCTAAACAACCCAAAATCACATGGATCTGCTAATTCTCATGACTATGTTTCATTAGGCAGTGGAATTTCAACTCAAAATGTTCGGAATTCTTCAGAAATTTGGAAACAAAATTTGGAATTTTTCATCTTTCAAGAGTAAACAAAGCAGCCACTAGCGCAGTCTGCAGGCCAACACTAGAAGCTCGCCCCCTCTCACTAGTTCAAATCTAGATTACAAATGGTTCAATTCAAGATAAGATTCTCCAAGTAATAATTAAGTAAATTTGTTAATTTTATGACAAATAATGTGGAATATTATTCGGTTAGTCGATTCTACGATGAATTTGCTTTCAATTAACGTATTCACTTATTGCGTGTGATACAATGCGTGAGCTGTACGAGTGCACCGAAAATGTGCTTCCTCTGGGGGGAAATGGGTGAAATCGCAGTGATTTTTCAATTTCTTATTTTCAATGAAAAAATCGCTTCATTCAATGCTTTTAAAGTCAATTCTACCAGGTTTTATTACGAGAATCCATTTACCAATCTTTTTGGGACAAGATTTGCCCAAAAAGTGTATCATTTTAATGAATTTAGAAATGGTTCAAATTAAGATTACAATTTGACTAGTTCAAAGCTTGATTTCTTACCCTATGATAATAATTCGATGATAATTGATTTTTGTAGGCGCAATAAAGCATACAGTTATGTGAATAGTTAATATTTATCACTTCACAGAAGATAATGGGGATCTAAATGACATACGAAAACTGATATTAAAAATAGGGTCTAGTAAGATTAAGAACCCCTGCTAAGGATACTCGAGAATACAGCCGAAAACATCAGGATATTCAACTAATAGTTATACATATTGAACCTAGTGGGGTTTGATTTGCATCCGTTTGCATCCAAGATATTTATTGACCCTTGAAAAACGGCTATTTTTTACTCAAAAATAGCCATAACTAACCCTAATGACATTTTAGAACCCTATTCACTTCTACAAAGTTGTTTATTTTGACATTTTACATAACTTTGTAGAACATTGCAACTTTCTAAAACTGCGCGTTCTCGAAATATATGAATAAAACGATTTTTGGGAGGTCATTCGAAAAATACGTCTGTATCTTGAAACAGTCAAGATATAGAGGGTTGGTGTTTTCGGCAAAGATATTTGTATTGAGCATATCTACAACTTTGCCGAAGATACCATATTGAAAAAACGTCAAACAAAAAAGTTGAATTTTACAGCGCCGCCTGTGGCAAAGTTGCGAACTAAAACTAAACGCCATTGGATGCGCCCTATTTTTATAAAATTTTCATCCGAAGACACTATGCCGATAAAATCACGTTTGAAGACGCTACTGAAAAAAGTTCACGTTTTTGACCATTCGTCCCACCGTGCACCGTATCCTTCCGGCTTTGGCCACCATCTAGATGCCGAGTTCGCCGCACAGTGAACTCATAGTTCATCCTTTACCGCCACACACCGTTTCACTTCCCACTGTTGAAGATCGTCCTTAGCAGGCATCTACCGAGCAGAACTTTGTAGGAGTCACTTAATTTATGATTCGCTTTTCAAGACAGTTTACTGACAAGAATTTTTACAAGTCACATGTTTCTAATACATTTGATGTACGGGTGGAGACGCTTAGTTTTCGATATGTCTAAGCTCGTAAAATAGCGTTTTAGCCCAAGGTTGGGTCATTTTATTGATCAATTCTTTTGTTTGAATATTGTGTAGAAGGTGTGAATATTATCTACGCCCAAGAAAGTCTGGACCAACCAGGAGTCGAACCCAGCTGACTACAGTATGGGTTTGCTGAATATCCGCATATTGACAGGTGGCTATAAAAGCATTGTTGTTCACTTGTCATTATTTTACATGAACGTTGATCATACTATCAATATTGCTACCCCCTGACACATAGGACGTCCATGTCAGCAAAAAAATGTGAAGAACAAACACAACAATATTTTGCACATACATCACTTTAGCATTCAGCAGTGGAAAATCTTTACAATTGCTTGCCACACCACAGACCCATCAAACGTCTGGATGACAACGGTTTGCGATAGAGACGTCAAAGAAAAACGACAAAATTGCATTCCTCCTTTCCAGACAGTAGGGCAGCCAGAAGAAACTTGGGGAGCAGCCGGTCGAAGGAAGCTTGAAAAAATATGTTTGGAATTGGCAGCTGGTTTTAATCTTTTCCACATAGGGTTGGATGTGGTTGCATGCAAATATCGAGCATTCCATTTTACTTATATCTTCATCGGAAACCCCAAACTGCGAAATATGTTTGCGCTTCCCGTGCAAGAAGTTCGAGAGGGATAGTGGTTGGATTGAAGAGAAGATATATTGAAAGAGTATCGATTCACTTCAAGCATCATAAAACCAATCAGCTTTACTTGGCAACTTGAGTGAAAATTTATCTACTGCGAACGCTTCCTAAAACGGAGAGGGCAACCATGCGTCTCCATTTCCCATATAAAGCACATACAACGTAAAACCAAAAGTTTTCAATCACTAACCGTTTAATGATCCCAAATTTACATTGAAACGTCAAAACCATTTTGAAATCAACGTTGTTGGAAGGCTTGGCAACCATCTGTACTCATGTTTGCTTGAATAGTCGTCATCCCTTAAAGCATCAAAATCCACATTAGCTACAAAGAGATCCACTAATTTGCATTTGTTGACGAAAAACTGTAGAACAGCATGGACGGTAGGTACTTACTGTTCGTACGTGATGTGATACCCGTGCTTTCGTCCAATTTTTATTTCCGGTGAAACGGATTATATGTACGCGAATGCGAATTCCACGCTCCAGCCACATGAATGCATTGCAATGAAACGAAACTTTTGCCGCATTACAAATATGAATTACAGGTTTATGATGGATTTTGTTTTCATTCATCACCTGCATACTTCACATGGACGCATTATGTATTTGCTTATGGCTGTGCCGATTCCACAGGTTTCAGGTGAACCACGTGCATTATTTTACCAATTTTTGAGCCAAAAATATGCGTGCTTTGTACGTACACGTACCGTTAGGTGTGGGGAATTCCGCAATGGGGATTTCCGGTAGTTTAAATTTATATTTTCATTTTTGAACGAGTCCAAAACAGCAGCCAGTTATTAGATCTACAGTCAGGAGTTTATAAACCCATTTAGGTATTCAGTAAGACTACGATGAGAGTGACGTCAATCGAAAGTAAAAATGGACTCATAGAGCACTAAGCTATTCGAAACATCATCGAAAATGGCTATCCTGGAAAAATAACCAGACTAATAAAATCAGCGATGGACGGTGTGCACAACTACATAGCACGGTGCCCCCACAGACCGTTATTATAAAAAAAAATGTCCATCAAAACTAAGTTCAGGGATCGATTCCTGGTACCATTCTGCACCTCTGGGCAAATTTTTAAAATAATCCCTAGGAGGAATCTCGAGAAATCTCGATTTGATGTTTTATACTGAGAAATTTTAAAGAAATCCATGTTCAGATTGGACAATATTGCTGAAATACCTACAAAAACTTCCCAAAGTGTTCAAATTTGTTTCAAACCAGTATATATTTATTAACGTTACTTCAATTATACATATTTACTACTTACCCAACTCATTTAACTGACTTAAGTATGTTATGCTAAGCCATACACTAGTTTTAACGAACGCATTGAAAACTAGATTTTTTCATCATTGTTTCATAAACAAATTTTACTTCCAAATGTTATACATTAAAGCTTTCCCCGATTCTACAACATGTTTGCAATTTGCACTCCAATTTTCATAGCGATATTGGCGTTCTCTGTGGAGTTATGGCAATAAATGTGAAACAGTGTTGAAACATATTTTTTCCTACAATTTTCTACTGAGTCGATTAAGTGCGTTGTGGTATATACGATATACGATCTTCAAAATCAGAATCATTTCTCAGTTTTCTTAAAATGAATAACGCTTTCAGCCACAATAGTCATAAACAAAATTGTTCATGCTGCTTAACCTGGGCTTGTTAGGGGAATATCTGTAAATAAAAAGAAAATCGCGTTAAGTACTGTTCCTTTGAATTCTACTAAAAATTTGCATCCTTTGACAGATACGTATTTCGACCTCAACTGTAAGTTCGTCTTCAGTGTCTTGTACTCGACTTGACTCGAGTCGAGTCATGTACAAGACACTGAAGACGACCTTACAGTTGAGGTCGAAATACGTATCTGTCAAAGGATGCAAATTCTTAGTGGAATTCAAAGGAACAGTACTCAACGCGATTTTCTTTTTATTCAAAATTGTTCTTTTTTTCGATATTGCTAAGCTTTTTGAACAGGGGCGCTCAGTGTTTAGTATTGTATTGTTCCTTGCTGTAAATGCATCGCTGCTATATGAGGCGAGTATTGACACATAATCGATCCGATGACCGTAAGGACGTGGCCAGCGACGTTATTGACTTTGAAATGTTGAACTCTCGAATTGTGCACATTAAGAATGATTAGCTAGTCCCAAGCCTAACATTCATTGGTACTCTGTGCAACTTCGATTGCTCTGGTCAATCACGGAGTAGCAAATACGATGTGTACGGTTATCTTAGAATTTGATTTCTTTTAAATTGCCTAGAATTTTGAACATTTTTTTGAATGAAAAGTGCTACATATTCTTGCATATGAACACTAGAAAATCACTGAGAAATATGTGTTAAATAAAGATCTAATAGTACACCAATTTTGGAAGAACAGGAAACTACGATGTATAATTAGTAATTAGGGTGCCTGTACCAGTTATCGCACCACCTAAGAAAAACTATTTCTACAAAAATAAGAAGAAGACCGACGAATGTAAACAATAAGTCAAATGATTGATTTGTTTTAATACTTTACAGGAAAAATATAGAAACGGAGCCAAAACTACTTTTAGTATTTATTACGGCGTGTGCCAATGATAGGAACCCTGTACCAGTTATGGGCACATTTGTTAATTTGGGTTCCACTTCGCACTATTTACATGCATTCCTTATGGGAGTTGCCATAACTGGTACACTATGTCGAAATGGGGTGCAAGGAGGCCGATAAGTTAAGGAAAATGATTTATTTCTACCATAATTTTACCAAATTGTGAAGTTTGAATGATTGCAATCATTTTTTGTGTTCGTGATCTGTTGTTCACGTTTTTTTTCTTGTTGATTTGTATCTTTAAAGGTTGAAAATCAACTATGGCGAATTTGAGGTACTATAGCCATAACTGGTACACTGAGCCTACATATTTAATACGTTGTTGTGGATTCATGACGAAGTAGAATAACATCTTCCAAATGATATTTCCTTACAAACCAGGATACCACTTGTGAAAATTTGGCGCTATTTCTATGAATGTTGGCTACATTTTTGAAGGAATATGATTTACGCGAGGAGAAATACGATGCAACTGACTTTCAATTCGTACCCAACTATTCGTACCCAAATATTTATTTTTTTCAAAATCACTTAGGTTTTCCATACATTTGGTTGATTATATACAGTCGAGACTCCTGTTAAATACTGCCACCCACTTTATACCCACCGCAGTTTCTCAACTGTCTTACATCCAATTCAGCTGATTTTTTAGTGTGATTAGTGCTTACTGTATACTCCATCATATACAAAAAAAATGAACTAAATTGGTTAGAGGACAGCCTGGGAAACGCAATGGGTGTAAAGTGGGCGGCAACGTCTAATAGAAGACCCGACTGTATTTTGATATTTTGATTGGTTTTATCTCAACGGAGCACAGAGGCACACCACAACGCACTTAATCGACTCAGTGGAAAATCATAGAAAAAAAAAATGTTTCAACACTTTTTCACATTTATTGCCATAACTCCACAGTGAATGCTGATATCGCTATGAAAATTGGAGAGCAATTTGTAAACTTGCTATAGAATTGGGGAAAATTTTAATGTATAATACTGGGATGTAAAATATGTTCATAAAACAATGGGAAAACCATACTTAAGTCAGTTTAATCAGTTAACTGAGTTGGGTAAGTAGTAAATATGTATAATTGAAGTAACGTTAATAAATATATACTGGTTTGAAACAACTTTGAACACTTTGGGAAATTTTTGTAGGTATTTAAGCAATATTGTCCAATCTGAACATGGATTTCTTTAAAATTTCTCAGTATAAAACATCAAATCGAGATTTCTCGAGATTCCTCCTAGGGATTATTTTAAAAATTTGCCCAGAGGTGCAGAATGGTACCAGGAATCGATCCCTGAACTTAGTTTTGATGGACATTTTTATTTTATAATAACGGTCTGTGGGGGCACCGTGCATAGGTAAGGGTTTCGAGTGAACTAAATAGTTTGTTCGAATCTCGCTGGGAACAGCGACAAGGTGACGGACTCCCATGCCTACTGTTCAATTGCTAACTTCCTGGTTTCCGTCCTCAACACCGGACGACACCTTCCCCTTTCTTACTCTTCTACTCATACCTTATTCTATGTCTGTTCTTGTCCTTCCTTTGGTGCCCCGCGTACTACAACGCCTTTGCTCTGCTCCTTTCGCTTGTTCACTGGTTTCACTTCTCCTTTCCAGCTAGGGAGTGGGCAATTCTTGTCCTTTGTCTGTCTTTTTCTTTGACTGTAGTTAGCCTCTTCCAAACTTTCCACCTATCCCGTGCGTCCTCGAGTGTGGTGACGAAGTCGAGGCTTCAGTGATCCATGGATTCAATGAAAAAGCCTGGGTTTCGTAGGCGCACTTGTGGCTCGTAGGGGAGCGTCCATAAATGACGTAGCTTTTTAGGGAGGAGGAGGGAGTCTGGCATTGTGTTACGCACCGTGTATTAGGTATGGGAAAATATGCTACAAGGTGGAAGGGGGTGAGTAAAAAATCTACCGAAAAATGCTACGTCATTTATGGACGCTCCCCAGGTTTCTGTAGTTCCTCATGATAGCCGCCCATTTCGCCACTATCCAGTTTACAATCGTGGATATACATCAAGTTTTGAACGATCTGGACGAGAAAAAAAACTCAAAGTAACCCACACAGCGGTGATGGTGCCTTTCTCGTGCCTTTGAGAATCCATTTAAACCAAACTCAAGTCTTGTACCGACTTTGCGAACCTTCGAAGCAGAATACCCTCTTCGAATGAGTGTAATCATTCGAATGATTGAATGATTACACATATTCAAATTCAACTGATATGTTCATGAATATCGCACATTTCTCCATTTGACAAAAATCCTGTTCATAGTGCAAGCAATCATGTCGGTTAATTGGCTTCTGTTTTCGTTGATATTCTTTAACATTATCACAAATGTTTCATAAGGTAGCATGCTTCTTCTTCTTCTTCTTTATCTTCTTCATCTTATTTATGGCTCTACGTCCCCACTGGGACTTGGCCTGTCTCGCTTCAACTTAGTGTTCTTTGAGCACTTCCACGATTATTAATTGAAGGGCTTTCTTTGTCTGCCATTGCATGAATTTATATATTGTGAGGCAAGCACAATGATACCCTATGCCCAGGGAGTCGAAAAAATTTTCTCGACTGGATCAGGAATCGCACCCGCCGTCTCCAGATTGGCGATCCATAGCTTTAACCACTAGGCTAACTGGAGACCCCAAGCCATCATACTAGGCCCTCTGATTTTCAACATCTTCGCATTCGCAAACGACCAATGCTTGCAACTCTCTTCGTGCAAGTTACATTTGTTCAACATCACATTTAAGACAAGACGTAATCAACAATAGTACGCCACAATACTCGATTTGTGGCTGCTGCTCTCCATCCTCGGTCGCGCCCAATGCTCGCCAGGTCACGTTCCGCCTGCTCCGCCCATCGTGCTCTCTGCGCTCCACGCCTTCTTGTGCCAACCGGATCTGTCGCAAACACCAGCTTTGCAGGGTTGTTGTCCGGCATTCTTGCAACATGTCCTGCCCACCGTATCCTTCCGGCTTTGGCCACCTTCTGGATACTGGGTTCGCCGTAAAGTGCAGCGAGTTCGTGGTTCATCCTTCTCCGCCACACACCGTTCTCCTGCACACCGCCGAAGATCGTCCTTAGCACGCGTCGCTCAAAAACTCCGAGTGCTTGTAGGTCCTCCTCGAGCATGGTCCATGTCTCGTGCCCGTAGAGGACCACCGGTCTTATTAGCGTTTCGTACATGGTGCATTTGGTGCGTGGGTGAATCTTTTTCGACCGCAGTTTCTTCTGGAGCCGACTTCCGCTGATGATGCGCCTCCGAATTTCACGGCTCACGTTGTTGTCAGCCGTCAGTAAGGATCCGAGGTAGACGAATTCCTCTACCACCTCGAAAGTATCCCCGTCTATCGTGACATTACTACCCAGACGGATCCGGTCGTGTTCGGTTCCGCTTACCAGCATGTACTTTGTTTTTGAGGCATTCACCACCAGTCCGACCTTGCTGCTTCGCGTTTCAGGCGGGTGTACAGCTCTGCCACCGTTCCAAATGTTCTGGCAATAATGTCCATGTCGTCCGCAAAGCACACAAATTGACCGGATTTTGTGAAAATCGTTCCCCGGCTGTTGAGCCCGGCTCGTCGCATCACACCTTCCAGCGCGATGTTGAAGAGTAGACATGAGAGTCCATCACCTTGTCGCAGTCCCCGGCGAGATTCGAATGGACTAGATAGTTCACCCGAAACCCTTACGCAGTTTTGCACACCGTCCATCGTTGCTTTAATCAGTCTAGTCAGCTTCCCAGGAAAGCCGTTTTCGTCCATGATTCTCCATAGCTCTGCGCGGTCGATACTATCGTATGCCGCTTTGAAGTCGATGAACAGGTGGTGCGTTGGGACCTGGTATTCACGGCATTTCTGGAGGATTTGCCGTACGGTGAAGATCTGGTCCGTTGTCGACCGGCCGTCGACGAAGCCGGCTTGATAACTTCCCATGAACTCATTCGTTTTAGGTGACAGACGACGGAAGATGATCTGGGATAGCACTTTGTAGGCAGCATTCAAAATAGTGATCACCCTGAAGCTCTCACATTCCAAATGGTGGCCCCTTCTTGTGAATGGGGCAGATTACCTCTTCCTTCCACTCCTCCATTAGCTGTTCGGTTTCCCAGATCCTGACTATCAGCCGATGCAGACAGTTAGCCAACTTTTCTGGGCCCATCTTGATGAGTTCAGCTGCGATACCATCCTTACCAGCTGCTTTGTTGGTTTTGAGCTGCTGAATGGCATCCTTAACTTCCCTCAGCGTGGGAGTTGGTTCATTTCCGTCCTCCGCTACACTGACGTCGTCGTTTCCTCCGTTGCCGTGGGCTCCCGTGCCTACGTTCTCCACGCCGTTCAGGTGCTGATCGATGTGCTGCTTCCACCTTTCGATCACCTCACGTCCGTCCGTCAAGTGACCTCCGTCTTTATCCCTGCATATTTCGGCTCGCAGCACGAAGCCGTTGCGGGATACGTTGAGCTTCTGATAGAACTTCCGTGTTTCTTGGAAACGGCACAGCAGTTCCATTTCTTCACACTCCGCTTCTTCCAAGCGGCGCTTTTTCTCCCGAAAGAGGCGGGTCTGCTGTTTCCGCTTCTGTTTATAACGTTCCACGTTCTGTCGAGTCCCTTACTGCAGCATTACCGCCCTCGCTGCGTTCTTCTCCTCCAAAACCGTTCTGCACTCTTCGTCGAACCATTCGTTCCGTCGATTCCGTTCCACGTACTCGACGGTGCTCTCGGCTGCGTCGTTGATGGCTGCTTTCACTGTACTCCAGCAGTCCTCTAGAGGGGCCGCATCGTGCTCGCCCTCGTCTGGCAACGCGGCCTCGAGAATCTGCGCGTATGCTGAGGCAACATCCGGTTGCTTCAGTCGCTCTAGGTTGTACCGTGGCGGTCGCCGGTACCGTACATTGTTGATGACGGAGAGTTTTGGGCGCAGTTTGACCATCACCAGATAGTGGTCGGAGTCGATGTTGGCGCCACGGAGAAGTGCCGTCCGTCAATCAGAACGTGATCGATTTGAGATTCCGTCTGCTGTGGTGATCTCCAGGTGTAACGATAAGGGAGGCTGTGTTGGAAAAAGGTGCTACGACTGGCCATATTTTTGGAGGCGGCGAAATCAATGAGTCGTAGGCCGTCTTCGTTCGTTTGCTGGTGGGCGCTGAACTTACCAATCGTCGGTCTGAATTCTTCCTCCTGGCCTACCTGAGCGTTCAAACCTCCTATGATGATCTTGATGTCGTGGCTTGGGCAGCGATCGTACCGTCAAGGCACCATTCACCGTGGATCTAAGAGGATTCGGGGCAAATAAGGGCTGTCATTTGACACCAGTCTTATATACATTGATGGTGCCTTTCTTAATTGCCTTCATTATAAGTTAAAATTAAAGCAATATCCACAGAAGTAGAAAATTTTTCACAAAATTTGGTGATATAGTACAATTAGTAAAGGGTAGTAGGGTCGTCTAATTCCGTGGTAGGTCACCATTCACCGTGGTAGTAGGGACCCATTCACCGTGTATGAGAAATTTTATTCTACTTTGTTTAAAAATGATCAAAACAACCCAGCCAAGGGAATTTTCTTCGTTTAAATTCATTTCAAGTAATAACTTGCAAGATTTAATTTGAAAAACGAATGTTCAAATTTTCGATTTTTTCTAGATATATGGGACAATATGGGGCACGGTGAATGGGGACCATTGATTTTTAGGGTACCCATTTACCGTGCCTTTTTGTTTCAATTAAAAAGTACGAGTAATCGTACTTTCTTGTAAAACTTACTTCGGTAATGCAAAATACATACCTGATATGTGAATTTAATTGCTTCTTGGTGGAATAAAAACGTTACTACATTTAGTTTATCGCTTAAATCACCTTAGCGCAGTTTTCGTTCTTTCACTATGAATGCAGTGAACGAGCAAAAACCCGCTTCATGTAAACACACTTTAGTGTCAAAATGATACTTTTAAATGTTTCTAATGAGCGTTTTGACATGGTAACAATACATTAGTATTGTATTGGTGAAATTGAAGGGAAATTGTCATATCATTCAATCATAATATGAAAATAATGAAAAAATATTCGAAGGCACACGGTGAATGGAGCCCCCACGGTGAATGGAGCCTTGACGGTACTCGCGTTCGAGCTGCGCGTAAAATGCGTCCTTGTCATCATTCAGTGTCACCATCCCGGAGTGTGGGCTGTGCACGTTTATTACGCTGAAGTTGCCCTTGATCCTTAACCTGCACATTCTTTCGTCGATCGGTCACCAACCGATCACGCCCCTCTGCATAGCACCCATCACGATGGATGCTGTTCCCAGCTCGCGTGTGTTGCCGCAGCTCTGGTAGATGGTATGGTTACCTCTAAACGTTCGCACCATGGATCCTGTCCAACACACCTCCTGCAGCGCTACGATGCCGAACCTGCGGTTCTTCAGTAGATCGGCGAGTATGCGGGTGCTCCCAATGAAGTTCAGAGACCGGCAGTTCCACGTACCGAGTTTCCAATCGCAAGTCTTTTTTGTTCGCTGGGGTCGTTGCCGTTGGTCTCGGTTCGTATTATTCTGTTGCTGATTTTCCGTTACAGTGGTTTTTACGGTTGGCTCGTAGGGCCTGACACCAACCCTCTACTTTTCGGAGGACCATAGTGCACAGTTGAGCTTAGAGTCCTTCCCTGGCACTCGGACGAAGAACAGCCGCCCCTAACATGGGGATCAGACGCTGTTGGGAACCGCTCCTCCTGGAGAACAGACGCTCAGGTTTACCGAAGCAAACCCCCCCTTCCCTGTCAGCCTACGACCAAAGTTCCCACCGGGGTTGGTTACCCGATCTTCCCTAAGGTTGCTCATAGTTTCCGGTCGGTACCGTGAGGAGGTAGGGATAGGAGTTGCTGGGCAGAGGCTAGTGGATCACAATGGGATCTGAATTGCGCAGCATACCCAGCCTTTAACCGTGCCCTTCGTGCAAGTTATCGTTGGCAGAAAACTGGAAATTCTATCGGATTATTTCATCCGTTGTGGATTGTTTCGCCTTGCAAAGACGTCAATGTGCTGCAAGGTCCAAGGGTCCGGCACACTGCAATCAAACTCGACACTTCTACAGAACAAGTGGCTGCGAGAAGAATATCCTGACACCGTAGCTGCTGTGGCGTCGGTCTACTAGGATGGACCGAGCCCGTAAATGGAAAGGGAACCTAGGCAATATCTGGGGCAGGTGGAGGCCCCATGTCGATATACAGAAGTCACATTGTAGTGCACGCGGTATCAGTCCTGATACATGCAACGCCGTGGGAAGCAGTGTGGTGTCGACCCTGCCTCTCCTTCTGAGGAAAAGGGAAAAAGGTGAGGCCATCCGAAAAGCTGGCAATATTAGAAAAATAACCACCAGAATGTCAATGTCGGGACTGTTCGTGTGACTAACATCTAGTTTGCTATGTCCTAACAGCGTTACCCGAGCAGAGGAAAAAAACTCAATAACAGCATATTTTGATATGGAGATCAAAAAGTGATATTTGTTTGTTTGAGATAAGAGGTAAAAGTACTGCAAATAATATCTCAATTTTACTCCTGAAACATCATCATCACGGCACATTTAGCTCTTGGTAAGATCTAACCAATAGCAGTGAACTATTTGATTGATCTTCAAATATTAGATTTTGCTATTGGTTAGATGGTTCAAGAACAAATTTTTGCTATTATTTTCAGTACTTTTACCTCTTATCTCAAACAAACCAATATCACATTTTGATCGTCAGTTCTTGAACTCTGCCCGGGTAGTACCGGTACTAGAAGTGTCAAATCAATTTTTACGACCGAAACAAAACATTTACTATAACATACGTAGGGGAAAAGCGGGTAACCCCGTCAGGGTGGGTAAGCCCGTCACCCCAATGATTCTACCAGAAAATAGTTATTTAGCAGCATTTTGGCCACACACTTTATTTGTTTGTACCATTTTTACTCTTTTGAGGCACATGATACCAATATTGACCTGTCAAACGCGAAGAAAATAAACAAAACAAACGTATACGTTGTTTCACCAACGGTGGATGTAATTTTTCGTCGGTAGAATTTAGCCTCTGGATTAGAGGATCGCAGTAAGCCGTGCGCGCGGGCGGCTGCTTTAAAAATTTCTGTCACGCATTTTTCGTCTCCGCGTTGTTTTTAATCAGCCGGCCGAATCGTTAATAGTGGCGCTATGCCTTCCGGATAGTTTTCCATTGAGAAGCGCTTGCAAAGTGATTGGAGTGTGATTTGCAGTGACGATGCTGCCAGTCTGTTGCCGGAGGCCACCTTTTTGTGTCAGTTTGATCACACTACCGTCGATTTGCTAGTCGTCATTACCCGTGTGCAGCCGGGAAGTTTTAGTGTGCAAGAATGTTTAAAGAATATGTTTGAGTTTGGATTCCTCTGGTGAAATGGTGGAAAGTGCAAGTTCTTATTGAAAAAAATATCGAAGTAATTTTTTAGCGCATGAGAAGATATGCTGTGAAGAAGTTGTGCTTCTCTGCGTTTGGCAGGCGCTTGTATATCGTGGATCTCGAGCTGAAACAGTTTCTGTTGATGAAAATCAGTTTCCACCTGCGGTGATGCTGCACAATTTGTTTTCCTATTGGTGTCGGTCATAATGTAAATTAGATGAAAAGTTCGCGTGTTTTGAATAGAGAAAATCTTGTATTCAGATAAGTTAAGTTTGAAAGTGTACGCACCCGGCATATGGTCTGGCGATGACAAATTGTGTGAGTTGTAGTTACTGTTTGAATGTTTCTATAGTGATAGCAGTGTCGCAGCGGATTCCTGAATCAACTAATTGTGGGATCTACGTTGTACTACAAAGCTACTCAATAAATGGGTGAGTCCTTTCCAATTTACATTATATATCATCCAATATGACACATTTACATATATTTTAACCATATTGACCATATACAATCTGGAGCGTTTGGTACGGTATGTCCACGCATCCTTCATCCCCTGTAGATTCAAGAATTACTTCGACGAAAGAACAACCACTCAAAACTCGAGGTACTTCAAAGAATCTTTGCGGCAAATACAACGCAGTAGGCCTGGCCGCTTTGACGTTTGTGTCATATCTTTGATATGCTGCAAGCCTCAATATTGACAAGAAAAGTAATAGGGCATGATCTAACCCGATTACTTTCCAGGATGCTTTCTCGTACTGGCTGCGTTTGTATTAGATTAGATTAGATTAGATTAGGTAGAATTTAGCCTCTGGATTACAAAACAAGTACAGAAATTTATTTTAATCAATCATGTATTCTCATCTGTACTATTCTTTAGTGCCAAGATTTATCGAACGGTCAGTTTCAACAATTTTTCGGAAATTACAGTGCAATTTAGGAAAAGTTGGCTTTTTGGGTAAGCCCGCCACCCATCGGCGAGGATCATTTCAGGAACTCTTTTTGGGATTTTTTCGGGTATTCCTCTAGAGATTCTTCAAGAAATCACCTGAGGGCTGGCAAAATAGAATCATAACTATTTTTATCTAGTTCAGTTAATCGAGGCGCAATGACGTTTAACGCTTTACGGAGCCGAACGTTATATCAAGCTAAAAGTTACGATATATCGAGGTATAACCGTGTGTGTGATGGGTTCGATTTCCAGACGATCCAGGATTTTTTGGTAAAGGAAATTTCCTTGGCTTTCTTGGGCATATACTATAGAATATCTTCGTGCCTGTCACACGGTATACACAATAAAAATGGTCATTGGCTGAGGCAGCTCTCAGTTAATAACTGTGGAAGTGCTCATAGAACAACCATAACAACAGGATTTTTTTCAGTTGGAACGTAATGCCAAGAAGATAAAGAAGAAGAGAACGAGCGAGGTTTTTTGGTAGTATGTACTTTTTACAACGGTGCGAAAGGTTAAAGCATAGGCTGTTCTTTCCAGTTACACTGATGTACATGGAGAATAACGGCATGATCGCTTAAGTAGATTTATCATTATTTGGCATTCGGCCAAACCGAAAAATGACCCTTTTGGCCAAATAGTTTTTGGCCAATCGGCATTCGGCCAATTGACATTCGGCCAAATGGCACAGAACCAAAATTCTCATTTAAGAAAATTTACCCTATAACGAATGTCTTCTGGAAATATTGTATGTGTCGCATATACTATAAAGTTAAAGATTATTGGGAAGCTGTTTGATATAAAAAAACGACTGATTAGAATAATTGGTAAACCATCACAACTCATCAAAAATGTGTTGGATACATTTTCAAATTAATATCTTCAAAAGCATCTTGAAAAAAGGTATGACGGACTTACACCGTTAGGTGACGGCCTTACCCCATAGGGGTGACGGTCTTACCCGCACTGCATTTACAGCATCAATATTTTATATGTTTCTGTTATGTGCATAATTCGGTAGAATAAACATATTTTGAAAATTTTAATGCACAAACCTTATAAAATACTAATGAATCAAACATTCTGCGTAGTCAAAATATCAAATTAACTCTTACATTAATTTTGAATAGTCCCAATGCTTAAGATGACGGGGTTACCCCTTCCTCCCCTATATCAAAATAATGAATAAATACACCTAAGGTATGAAATAAATTTAACTAATTTATAGGCAACAGCGCCATTAGCGATCTAATTTCTCATTCATCTATTCTGGCAATGCACCCTTGTTGTTCTAAAAAGGCGTGTCACGATGTTTGTTTCTGCAAGGCTCCGCAGCTAACGTCGAGGGTGCGATGTGCAATAGCCAAAGCAATTCATTCTAGGTGATCAAGCACGGAGAAATGTAGACACGGTGCCCCCACAGACCGTTATTATAAAAAAAAAATGTCCATCAAAACTAAGTTCAGGGATCGATTCCTGGTACCATTCTGCACCTCTGGGCAAATTTTTAAAATAATCCCTAGGAGGAATCTCGAGAAATCTCGATTTGATGTTTTATACTGAGAAATTTTAAAGAAATCCATGTTCAGATTGGACAATATTGCTGAAATACCTACAAAAACTTCCCAAAGTGTTCAAATTTGTTTCAAACCAGTATATATTTATTAACGTTACTTCAATTATACATATTTACTACTTACCCAACTCATTTAACTGACTTAAGTATGTTATGCTAAGCCATACACTAGTTTTAACGAACGCATTGAAAACTAGATTTTTTCATCATTGTTTCATAAACAAATTTTACTTCCAAATGTTATACATTAAAGCTTTCCCCGATTCTACAACATGTTTGCAATTTGCACTCCAATTTTCATAGCGATATTGGCGTTCTCTGTGGAGTTATGGCAATAAATGTGAAACAGTGTTGAAACATATTTTTTCCTACAATTTTCTACTGAGTCGATTAAGTGCGTTGTGGTATATACGATATACGATCTTCAAAATCAGAATCATTTCTCAGTTTTCTTAAAATGAATAACGCTTTCAGCCACAATAGTCATAAACAAAATTGTTCATGCTGCTTAACCTGGGCTTGTTAGGGGAATATCTGTAAATAAAAAGAAAATCGCGTTAAGTACTGTTCCTTTGAATTCTACTAAAAATTTGCATCCTTTGACAGATACGTATTTCGACCTCAACTGTAAGTTCGTCTTCAGTGTCTTGTACTCGACTTGACTCGAGTCGAGTCATGTACAAGACACTGAAGACGACCTTACAGTTGAGGTCGAAATACGTATCTGTCAAAGGATGCAAATTCTTAGTGGAATTCAAAGGAACAGTACTCAACGCGATTTTCTTTTTATTCAAAATTGTTCTTTTTTTCGATATTGCTAAGCTTTTTGAACAGGGGCGCTCAGTGTTTAGTATTGTATTGTTCCTTGCTGTAAATGCATCGCTGCTATATGAGGCGAGTATTGACACATAATCGATCCGATGACCGTAAGGACGTGGCCAGCGACGTTATTGACTTTGAAATGTTGAACTCTCGAATTGTGCACATTAAGAATGATTAGCTAGTCCCAAGCCTAACATTCATTGGTACTCTGTGCAACTTCGATTGCTCTGGTCAATCACGGAGTAGCAAATACGATGTGTACGGTTATCTTAGAATTTGATTTCTTTTAAATTGCCTAGAATTTTGAACATTTTTTTGAATGAAAAGTGCTACATATTCTTGCATATGAACACTAGAAAATCACTGAGAAATATGTGTTAAATAAAGATCTAATAGTACACCAATTTTGGAAGAACAGGAAACTACGATGTATAATTAGTAATTAGGGTGCCTGTACCAGTTATCGCACCACCTAAGAAAAACTATTTCTACAAAAATAAGAAGAAGACCGACGAATGTAAACAATAAGTCAAATGATTGATTTGTTTTAATACTTTACAGGAAAAATATAGAAACGGAGCCAAAACTACTTTTAGTATTTATTACGGCGTGTGCCAATGATAGGAACCCTGTACCAGTTATGGGCACATTTGTTAATTTGGGTTCCACTTCGCACTATTTACATGCATTCCTTATGGGAGTTGCCATAACTGGTACACTATGTCGAAATGGGGTGCAAGGAGGCCGATAAGTTAAGGAAAATGATTTATTTCTACCATAATTTTACCAAATTGTGAAGTTTGAATGATTGCAATCATTTTTTGTGTTCGTGATCTGTTGTTCACGTTTTTTTCTTGTTGATTTGTATCTTTAAAGGTTGAAAATCAACTATGGCGAATTTGAGGTACTATAGCCATAACTGGTACACTGAGCCTACATATTTAATACGTTGTTGTGGATTCATGACGAAGTAGAATAACATCTTCCAAATGATATTTCCTTACAAACCAGGATACCACTTGTGAAAATTTGGCGCTATTTCTATGAATGTTGGCTACATTTTTGAAGGAATATGATTTACGCGAGGAGAAATACGATGCAACTGACTTTCAATTCGTACCCAACTATTGGCAGACAATTAAACGTTCCATAATAAATACAAAATTTCCCATAAATAATTCCAAAAGTCCCAGTGAAGAAACAGGGGTGTGATCAGTAATAAATTACAAAAGTTCCATAAACAAATAAAAAAATGCATAAATAAATCAAAAGTTTCCATAAATAATTGATTTTTGAGCAATTAAAAAAGTCAAAAATGCCATGAATAAATCAACTGTTGCAATAAAAAAGCCATTTTTCCCACCAAATAACTTCGAATTTTCCATAAATAAATCCGATATTTCCATAATAAATTAGAAAATTCCCAATAAAATAATATTGAAAAAGCAATAAAAAATTCAAAAAATGCCACAAAAAATGACTAAATAACCCATGAAAAACAAATGCAGGAAAGTATGAGGCAGTGAAATGCTGAATCGCACTTATATGACTGTAACGACTGAAAAGCCAGCCTAACTATGATTGCAGTTTACCGAGCAATCGCTTGCTGTCCGAACTCGGTGTCCGCTCGTCGGACCTAAAAAAGGGATAACATCTATGTTTGCATTATACCGGGCAAATTCTTGGATCTGTGGTTTGCCTAGAACCGAAACGATGCAGTTGCGGTGCATCGAATATCGGAAACTTCGGCGGCCTTCTGCCACCTCAGTTCATCAATCCTCTATGCGGCTTCACCGCATGGTCTATGTGTTTTTTTGGCTTTAAATGCATTTACGATTATTGCTCGTTTTTTGACATTTATTGATAATTTAGTTTTTCGTTTATTGCATTTTTTTAATTATTTATTGCTTCTTAGATATTTTTTTATTGTGAATTTTCTAATTTATTATGGAAAAATCGGATTTATTTATGGAAAATTCGAAGTTATTTGGTGGGAAAAATGGCTTTTTTTATTGCAACAGTTGATTTATTCATTGCATTTTTTACTTTTTTAATTGCTCAAAAATCAATTATTTATGGAAACTTTTGTTTTATTTATGCATTTTTTTATTTGTTCATGGAACTTTTGTAATTGATTACTGCTTACACCCCTGTTTCTTCACTGGGACTTTTGGAATTATTTATGAAGAATGATCACTTTCTTATGAGTCGTTTATATTTTAGCCCCCAACTATTCGTACCCAAATATTTATTTTTTTCAAAATCACTTAGGTTTTCCATACATTTGGTTGATTATATACAGTCGAGACTCCTGTTAAATACTGCCACCCACTTTATACCCACCGCAGTTTCTCAACTGTCTTACATCCAATTCAGCTGATTTTTTAGTGTGATTAGTGCTTACTGTATACTCCATCATATACAAAAAAATGAACTAAATTGGTTAGAGGACAGCCTGGGAAACGCAATGGGTGTAAAGTGGGCGGCAACGTCTAATAGAAGACCCGACTGTATTTTGATATTTTGATTGGTTTTATCTCAACGGAGCACAGAGGCACACCACAACGCACTTAATCGACTCAGTGGAAAATCATAGAAAAAAAAAATGTTTCAACACTTTTTCACATTTATTGCCATAACTCCACAGCGAATGCTGATATCGCTATGAAAATTGGAGAGCAATTTGTAAACTTGCTATAGAATTGGGGAAAATTTTAATGTATAATACTGGGATGTAAAATATGTTCATAAAACAATGGGAAAAACATACTTAAGTCAGTTTAATCAGTTAACTGAGTTGGGTAAGTAGTAAATATGTATAATTGAAGTAACGTTAATAAATATATACTGGTTTGAAACAACTTTGAACACTTTGGGAAATTTTTGTAGGTATTTAAGCAATATTGTCCAATCTGAACATGGATTTCTTTAAAATTTCTCAGTATAAAACATCAAATCGAGATTTCTCGAGATTCCTCCTAGGGATTATTTTAAAAATTTGCCCAGAGGTGCAGAATGGTACCAGGAATCGATCCCTGAACTTAGTTTTGATGGACATTTTTATTTTATAATAACGGTCTGTGGGGGCACCGTGGTAGACAATGTGATCAGTTGAGTGGATCGGCGATCAAGTTCTGCCTCCTTTGTCAAGTCTGCTACGTCATTTATGGACGCCCATTGTATTGCTCAGAGAAGAAAAATATCTGAAAGCTACTATATTTAAAAAAGCACCACTCACATTTTTGTAAAACGGCATTTGTTTTAACTTTTTGTGATAAAAAAACCACTAAATTTAAAACACGGATCAATGTTACTCCTTCTTACGATATTGCAATTTACAATGCAAGTGTAAAATATTCAGAAATCTTCTTATTGTTTCAACCAAAATCCTTCATTTCATGCGACAAGCTGTCAAATGTTTGTGAAACTGTTTTCGTCGATACCTTTTGGATTGTTGTTAAATTACGTACCACAAACTTTGGAATTGTATAGTATAACATTTCCCTTACAAGTTGCGCTTTATTTATACATCTGCAGATAGGCAACAGAGCATAGCTTTCGATAAGTCCTCATCAGGATGCCCGTCTGCCGTAAGTGTGCAGACAGAGCCTGACAAGTAAACCCGAAGATCCATATCCTGTTGCTGACAATTCTCCATCCGACATGGCGAAAGGAAATAAAGCCGAACGTGCCTGCCATAATCACGTCAATCAAACAATGATTAACCCCCTCATCAGAGGGCTGCCGCACTATGGACGACCCGACACCGACGGCGACGGTTGCAATTGCAAGACATATCTTGCCGTCATCGTCCTAGACCTAGAGGTATCAAGGAGTGAGTGGTGTGTCTGTGGGAAAGTTTACACAGCCACCGGGGCTGTAAACTCCTGGATCAACTATAAACTATGCACTTGTCCTCGTCAGGCTCGAAGGATTTGCTTTTACAGTTTATGGTGTTTCCTGTCGAAGTCGGGTCGAGGAGCTGCTCCGATGCATGGGAAAATAATATTTTCTGATTTACTCTGCTCTAGGCCTCAGAATAACCATTTCGACACGTGCGACACCAAAGTTTACAGTAAATACGGAGCTTATGCTTGAGTACCTGTGCGTAATTCAATTTACAATGCAAATCGAACTTTGTTCATCATGATTAGCTAAATAAATGCTAGCACAAATGTTCGTTACAGGGAGTTTTACTTGGGAAGATTTAAAAAGAAACTTTTTAGAAAACTGATATATGTAGCATTTTTTTATTGTTTATATGTTTGTTCCAGTTCTGAAAGATCAGTGTGTGGTAGAATTTCGTCCGGGTGCCAGTTCGCGCGCGTTTGCTTCGGTGGTTCGATTTTTTTCCTTTTCTATTTTGTATTCCGAAGTGAGCAATTCGACGGCGATGAGTGTGCGGTGAACGCGTCGTGGTCGTGGATCGAGTCGGTTCCGAATTTTTTGCTTCCCGTCGCGCTAGTTCCCAATACACTTTTAGTTGATAATAAATATTTTATTTCATTTTTTGCATTTACACAAAAGAGTGAAAAGTGTTCAGTGTATTTCTGTGTGGAATAGACTAAAGGTTTTTGCTCCCTAGTGGAGTGGAGACGCGCGATAGAATTTTCTTTTTGGCTAGTTTTTGCGTCGAAAAGTGGTCGGTTGTTAACGGCGGTTTGTGTATATTGATCCATTGTCAAATCATATCACCAACCATAGGTGACTCCCGGACTGACAATGTACCTTACCCTACTAACAAAAAATTCCTTCCTGAGACAAACGTGGAGATGCAGCGAGTCGCGGTCTTGTAACAACGTTTGTTTTACTAACATTCCCTTCCATCCTCGGTGACCGTAAGGACGTGGCCGGCGCCGTTATTGACCTTATTAAAGTTGAGAGCTCTCGACCTGTGTACATTGAGAATAGTAAGCTAGTCCCAAGCCCCATTCATTGGTTCCTTGTGCAATTTCGATTGTTCTGGTCAATCACGGAGTAGCAACTACGAATTGTGCGGTCATCTATGCTCATGCTCATATGTTTGTTTCAGTTCTGAAATTGAAATTCTCACATGGTTCGGAGAAACTTAGAAATTACGCATGGTTTGTAGAAACGTTTCACATTTGTGTATTTTGTTTTAATTCTACAAATATGGAGTTGATATCTACGGATGAGCAAGTTCAACGTCTGTCGAATTTTTGATTTTGTACATTATGCCACTCCATTTGTATTGTTTCAACACAGTAATACACATGAACCGTACATCATAGGCAAGTTACTTTTAATTTACAAAAAACTGGTCCAACGAAATATATGCGTTAAGGTTTTACGAAAAAACATTATTAGTGTAAGGACAAGCTAAAAGTCCTGCTTTGATGGTCTTTGTCAGAGTACCAATACGAATCCGTGGAATGAAGCCTACAGGATCGTGAAGGTAGCTATCATCTTCTCTCAGGTGGAACTACAAAAGGTAACGTCAATAATCGTGCTAGTTCGTGAAGCGACTTCCTCATTCCACACGGCCCAGGCATTAAAGTCGCTCGCTATTACCACCGGCCATCACCCTATTAGCACGGTCGTCATACATTCCAGCATCTGCGTGAGCTGCTCGCTCGGCCACCGCAGAGGTGCATAACAGCTACAGAAGAAGACCCCGTTTACTTTGGTGACCACTTAGCCCTCGTAGGTAGAAGACATCAACTCCTGAATGGGTTATTTACTCGTCGTCCATTTTGCCGCCATTTTTCGGGACCCATCCGCGACCCAATTGCCGATGCCGGTGGATACTCGGTATGGGTCCACTATGGTTGCGATATCCGACCCCCACATCCCACCCTCCCATTCAGAAACCGCCTGATAAAGCAATTGCTGAGCTGCGTCACAGTGGTTCGGGTTCGATTGCGTTACCTGCACTGTGATTTATTCAATACGACTTTCTTGATAGGCGGGTACCTTGGACCACCCGTTGGATGCCGGATTTTCTTGATATAAATCTGACAAATGGGTGGACTCGTGCAGCCTTGTGCCTTATGGCCTTCGGCGTCACATCTTCTATACAGTTTGCTGCTGTCAGGGCCTTTGCAGTGCAGATGTCGATCTGGCTAACGTCGGTACGAAGAGTACCTACTGTCGGAACGGTGCGAAGTCAATCATCGACGTTATTTTTTGTAGTCCTGGCCTTACAAATAGTTCGAACTGGAGGGTAAACGATGGATACACTCATAGTGATCACCTGGCGGTTCGCTACAGTATCGACTACAACAACAGCAGGCAGCGGGTAGAGGAAGAGGCGGCTATGCCAAGGCCAAGCCCTCGCAGGTGGAAGACATCATACTTCGAAGAAGGAGTATTTAGGGAGGCACTCCGTCGTGAGCGAAACTTATTTGGTTTGAACGGCGACAAGCTAGTAGCGATGCTCTCACGTGCGTGTGATGGGACCATGCCTAGGCGAGTCCAACCTAGAAATGGGAGGCCACCGGCTTACTGGTGGACCGACGCGATTGCGGACCTGCGCCGCGCCTGCCTACGGGCTAGGCGACGGATGCAGCGAGCACGATCAGAGGAAGAGCGAAACGAACGACGGGTGGAGTTCACCGCTGCAAAAGCCGCGTTTAAGACCGAGATAAGAGCAAGCAAGGGTATCGGTCAGAATGCTAATGAGAACCCGTGGGGTGATGCCTACAGGATCGTTATAGCCAAGACGAGAGGTGTAACGGCTCCTACAGAGCAATCTCCAAAGATGTTGGAGGGGATCATCGAGGGGCTTTTTCCGCGTCATGATCCTAGTCCTTGGCCTCCTTTCGTAGGACAGCCGGGGACTGGGGCTGGCGATGACGAGAGGGTCACCGATGTGGAACTTGCGGGGACAGCCAAGTTCCTTAGCGTAGGTAAGGCCCCAGGTCCGGACGGAGATGTTCAGGTCTGCTATGTAGAAATGCCTGGACGAGGGAGTTTTCCCAGAAGCTTGGAAGAGGCAGAGCCTGGTACTATTGCCAAAGGCGGGGAAACCACCCGGATACCCGTCGGCATATAGACCAATATGCTTGATAGACACAGCGGGGAAGGTGCTCAAAAAGATCATCCTCAAGAGAATGTTGAGGTTCACCGAGGGCGAAAATGGTCTGTCGTGTAACCAGTACGGCTTCCGGAAGGGGAGGTCCACCGTAGACGCTATCTTGTCGGTTACAAAAACCGCCGAGAAAGCACTCAAGCCTAAGAGAAGGGGAATTCGTTTCTGTGCGGTAGTGACTCTGGATGTTAGGAATGCTGCTGAGTAGTGTGCGGTAGTTCGGCAGCAGCAAAGTTTCGCGCGCTTGCTTTGCTAGATTTTTGCGATTTTTTTTTCTCTTCTCTCTGCGGGGCTCCGACGACGGGACGCCAAGCAGTCAGTAGTGTGCAATAGTTCGGCAGCAGCAAAGTTTCGCGCGCTCGCTTTGCTAGATTTTTGCGATTTTTTTTCTCTGCGGGGCTCCGACGACGGGACGCCAAGCAGTCAGTAGTGTGCGGTAGTTCGGCAGCAGCAAAGCTTCGCGCGCTGGACGCTGGCTTTGCTAGATTTTTGCGATTTTTTTTTTCTTCTCTCTGCAGGGCTCCGACGACGGGACGAGTGTGCGCGCGCCGTGGTTCGAGTCGGTTCCGAATTTTTCGCTTCACATCGGTGCTAGTTTCCAATACACTTTTAGTTGATAATAAATATTTTCTTCCATTTTTTTGCATTTACACAAAAGAGTGAAAAATGTTAGTTCGGGTTCGCCGGTCGAGAAAAAATCCGGGCGCCGACAAGTGAGTCGCGTTCAGTTTATTTCTGTGTGGAGTGGAGACGCGCGATAGAATTTTCTTTTTGGCTAGTTCTTGCGTCGAAAAGTGGTCGGTTGTTAGCGGTTTGTGTATATTGATCCATTGTCAAATCATATCACCAACCATAGGTGACTCCCGGACTGACAATGTACCTTACCCTACTAACAAAAAATTCCTTCCTGAGACAAACGTGGAGATGCAGCGAGTCGCGGTCTTATAACAACGTTTGTTTTACTAACATTCCCTTCCATCCTCGGTGACCGTAAGGACGTGGCCGGCGCCGTTATTGACCTTATTAAAGTTGAGAGCTCTCGACCTGTGTACATTGAGAATAGTAAGCTAGTCCCAAGCCCCATTCATTGGTTCCTTGTGCAATTTCGATTGCTCTGGTCAATCACGGAGTAGCAACTACGAATTGTGCGGTCATCTATGCTCATGCTCATGCTCATGGTAGTGACTCTGGATGTTAGGAATGCCCCAAGTAACACAACATGTCTTATAGAAATTATTTCGACTCCAATATGACCAGTTACGAAGTTTTGGTTTGAAGCAATAAAACCGATTTGCAGACTGCTATACGACTGAAAAAGCGCAGAAGGTGGAGCCTGCGCAACATCTTTGTGATGCCATATTCATGTTCTATATGAATCTGAGCATACTTGATTATGTATCTTAGTATCCCAAGTAACACACATGTTATATAAAAGTTACGACAGCGCAAGTTTTGGTTGTATAGAAGTTTAATTTACGTTATTACAACACAATGTTAGAATTACGTAAAATAAACTTCTATACAACCAAAACTTGCGCTGTCGTAACTCTATTATAACATGTGTGTTGCTTGGGATGTTTTCCATTATATATTTTCAACAAATTGTAGAAAACAGTGCCTTGACAATCAAGATGTTTTATTACTGTAAATAATTAAGTTTCAAAATGTCAATAATAAAAATCGACAACTGCGAAAATCGACATGCATCAATAATTCTACCAAGCCACTTTAACGCCTAATTGCCTTACTGTGGTCATAAATTTTAATGCCAATCATTTTTTACGGTGAAATAGACTATTGTACCCCGATAAAATTAATGCGCCTTATAAATCAGTATTTTTGAAGAATTTTGCATCAAAATAAATATATAGTGTTCATCTTATTTTACCTTAAAAACTCAAACATGCTTTATTTTTCTCAAGAATTTGTCAAGTTTATACATACATATAACAAATTATTGAAACATAATAGAATATTTGATAAATATTTAATAATTTAGAAATAAAATTAAATGGCACTCTGTGACATGGCATGATACATGTTTTGGGATATGATTCAAAATTGGCTTGATATTGTAGATAATTTTGTTGTGGTTGTTGTTGGCTCTCATGTTTGGTTTGGTATTTGAACGGTTTGATATCTGTCACGATTTGGAAAGAAAACAAATATCAAGTATCAAATAATTATCACAGTTTATACATTGAAGCGACTCTACTAATGCTCTTTTATGTTCGGTAAAATCGGCCCTTATAGATAATCATATATGTTGTGGTAACATATATTCCTGTCAATTTTTGTTATATAGGTATTCATAGCTAAGATTCTGTTAGGAGTTTATTTTTTTACGTAGGAAATAAAAACCGATTCTACATTGCTATGATCGGTAGTGTAGCATGTCCCTGTTCAAAAAAATGAATGAGGTTTATGTTGCACATGTTTTCTATCATACTGCGGAAAATCAAAACTCGACTAATTATAAACATACGAAACATACTATGTTTTGTCTAAACAAGATTGAAAACAAGTCTTAAACAAGAAACTGCAAATGTTACTCTAATATGACATATAGAACATACTGAGCATGTATGGTAACAAACAAAGTGTACTTAAATAGAACATACCCAACATAATCGAAAACAACATGCAATGTTTGTTTGAGAAAACAAAATATATTCTTTAATAAGACTTCTAAATAGAAGATCACTGTGTATAAGTTTTAGGTATCATGAAAACGACTTATCCATGACATAATATGTTTCGAGAAACTTCATAACAACTGATGTAGAACAAAGTAAATATTTTGCTATTTCGGATTATGTTTTCGGTGTTACTTGGGGCGTTTAATAGCGCCAGCTGGTCTGCTATTGCCGATGCGCTCTTGCACCTGGGGATACCGGGGTACCTGTACAAGATTCTCGAAAGTTACTTTCAGAATCGAGTACTAGTTTACGGTCCAGGAGACTGGAGCTGGCTCACCACAAGACTGAGGTGACGGTTGTTAACAACCTGAAGTCGGAGCAGCAGGCAGATCAATGTAGGTGAGTGCACTATCCTGTCAAAGCGCTCCGTCAAACACTTGGGCGTGATGATCGACGATAAGCTTACCTTCGGTAGCCACTTCGATTATGCCTGTAAAAGAGCCTCCACAGCTATTGCGGCACTGTCCCGGATGAATGTCCCTCTGCGGTGCACGCCAGCAAGCTTTTGGCTAGTGTTGCTACGTCCATACTTAGGTATGGCAAATATCTCCACCGGAAGGCTAGCCGGGGAATGGATCAAAGCTCTCACGGTGGAGCTACACGCGCAGCTTCCCGCCTCTGCTTCTTCGCTTCTCCTTAACAGAGATCTAGCCAACCCCCTTCTTGTGAAGGGGTTAGCTTTTTATTTATTCATTAGACTTCATAGATAATGGCGTCGTTACAAGTACCGAAGGTGGCGTGGTAACAGATTTTGGAGTATGTGTACAGGACGAAAGACTTCCGGCCCCTGACCTCCCAGAGATTGAGGAGGAGGTTGACCGGTTGAAAAACAACAAAGCCGCTGGAGCAGATCAACTACCAAGCGAGCTTCTAAAATACGGTGGAGAAACACTGGTAAGAGCACTACACTGAGTCATTACCAAGATTTCGGAGGAGGAAGTATTACCGGAGGAATGGATGGAAGGTATCGTGTGTCCCATCTACAAAAAGGGCGACAAGTTGGATTGCGGGAACTACCGCGCGATCATACAACTGAGCGCTGCCTACAAGATACTCTCTCAAATTTTATGCCGCCTTCTATCACCGATTGCAAGAGAGTTGGGGGCAATATCAGGCTGGATTTATGGGTGAACGCGCTACAACGGACCAGATGTTCGCCATCCGCCAGGTGTTGCAGAAATGCCGCGAATACAACGTGCCCACTTATCACTTGTTCATCGATTTCAAATCGGCGTATGAAACAATCGATCGAGATCAGCTATGGCAGATTATGCACGAATACGGATTCCCGGATAAACTGATATGGTTGATCAAGGCGACGATGGATCGAGTGATGTGCATAGTTCAGGTATCAGGGACACTCTCGAGTCCCTTCGAATCTCGCAGAGGGTTACGGCAAGATGATGGTCTTTCGTGGTTGTTGTTCAACATTGCTTTAGAGGGTTTAATTAGGAGAGCGGGGATAAACACGAGTGGGACGATTTTCACGAAGTCCGTTCAGCTGCTTGGTTTCGCCGATGATATTGATATTATTGCTCGTAAATTTGAGACGATGGCGGAAACGTAGATCCGACTAAAGAGTGAAGCCAGGCGAATCGGATTAGTCATCAATGTGTCGAAGACAAAGTACATGATGGCAAAGGGCTCCAGGGAGGAATCACCGCGCCCGCCACCCCGAATTCATATCGACGGTGATGAAATCGAGGCGGTTGAAGAATTCGTGTACTTGGGCTCACTGGTGACCGCCGACAACGACATCAGCAGAGCAATTCAGAGACGCATTGTGGCAGGAAATCGTTCTTACTTTGGACTCCGCAGAACTCTACGATCGAAAGTTCGCCGTAACACGAAGTTAACCATCTATTAAACGCTGATTAGACCGGTCGTCCTCTATGGGCACGAAACATGGACCCTACGTGCAGAGGACCAGCGCGCCCTTGGAGTTTTCGAACGGAAGGTGTTGCGTACCATCTACGGCGGAGTGCAGATGGAAGACGGGACTTGGAGAAGGCGAATGAACCACGAGCTGCATCAGCTGCTGGGAGAACCAACCATCGTCCATACCGCGACAATCGGGAGGCTACGGTGGGCGGGTCACGTCATCAGGATCTCTAAAGCAATACACTCTTAGTGGTTCCAGAGAGACGAAAGGTTTGGCGGATGTGTTTAGTGGGTCTGAGTGTTGTCCTGTTCTCTACTTTTCCTGTAGGATACGATCGCCAACCCCAGACCATTTGGACCATGGAGGTCCTGGTATCTATTTAGCAGATTAGATCCCCCGACTGAATGCAGGGAGTCTTAGTGAAGATATCCAAGAAGGGGGATCTGTGTTTGATAACTGACGTGGCATCATGTTTCAGTGTGTTATTCTCAAAGTTAAATTATCCTAAATTGGATACAGGAGAAGATTGACGCTACTCTCTAGCGGTAACAGGCAGGATGTGGTGCTGGAAGATCTTGTGTGATCTTCATATCATCCTTGAGCAGTTTAATTAATTTCGAGAGTTTAATATTCATTAACTATGAAATGACTTTCGATCGTCTGAACACCCTGAGACGCAATGGAATTCCGTAGTACGAGGTTTTCACATGCAGAGTCCTGCATAATGGAGCTCTGTTCGATTCCATCTGGGTAGTCGCGTGTGTGAGTGAGTCAAGTATGTATACTATCACCGCTACTGTGGTGGGAGCGATTGACCGAATCGTGGAAACTTTGGAAGTGGTGGAGCATCTGAACGACCGCGATTTGGCTGATGATGTTGCTCTATTAGCCCAACGGCGCTCTGACATGCAAGGTAAGCTCAACGACCTGGCCGAACGCTCCTCTAACCATCAACGTCAACAAGATCAAATCGTTGGTTGTCAACACAGACAACCACTCTAACTTTACATTAGCATGGTAAGCAGTGGAGAAGGCCGAAAACTTTCAATATCTTGGCAGCCAGATTGCGTCAGACGACGGTATCAAAATCAACTTACGAACACAAATCAAAACGGCTAGGACTTTTTGCGAATTTACGAAATATATGAAAATCCAATCAGATTAATATACGCACCACAATTCGAAATTTCAATTTCAACGTGAAAATCTTTGCCTGTCAGCAGAGACCACACAGAAACTACACGTTTTCATCAACCAATGTCTGGATCACGATAACTGTAAAGAATAAATTTTCCAAATTCTCCATTCGCCTGTAGAAACCGATGAAAACGTCAAAAACGGCGATTATTTTAAATTTTGTCTAGATATTTTCAGTTAACAAAATATAACATAATTGTTATAAAATTTCAATTATCCGTAAGCTTAAAGTAATGTAACGATTTCCGCATTTTTATGGATCATACTATAGGTCCCCAATGCAAAGAGTGTACGTATGATGGATAATGGAAATGGCTTTTCTATGACCTTGTGTCATTTTGTGAGTGTGTCGCCTTTAACTTTTGAACCAGCACCCAACATTTAATCACATCCATAACTAACTATATCCACCGACAAACCGACGTGCCAGCTCATACAACTTTTCCAATTTTTCTTGGCAAATAAGTTCTCCTTTTAATCACTAGCTCCATCTGTGCGATGATTTACACAGCTTCCTCTTTATGTGTGCGTGCGTACAGGAACTTTACCTTGTCATAATATTTTACACATTTTGAAGTAATAACCTGCATTCAATGTTTTGCGCAATCAGAAGATATTTCGTTATGAACGTTGGAATGAAATTTCATCCGGTGAAAGTTTTTATGTTTGGGAAATTTTATTTCGGACTTATTGACTATTTTGCTTCCTGTATCGAAGGATTTCTTTGAATAGCTTCATTGCATGGTTCATTGTATCTTCTATTGGTGAGATAGAAATAAGAGTGTATGTGATGTTTACATTGATCAGCTGGAAATTTTTGCGCTGTTTTATGACATCTTCTTCAAGGTTTCTTTTGTCAAAAGACGAAAATGACAGAACGAGTTACGATTTCTAAACGGTTTGAGGTTAGAATTTCTCGCCAATCTTGGAAACAGAGTGTCACGTCGGTTTGTCGGTGCTATATCTGCCACGGCTAAAAGTTAACGAGTTTATTGAATTTAATTGTCTCCTCACCACAATGAGCCGAGTTGGTATATACGCCACCCCCACGCAACACGTTGTCATGATGTTCTGCTCATTAGTAGCGTTGCACCCGAACCGGAGAAGTGTTGAATGCATTGGCTACGCTGCGATGCGGTCCAGCGGCGACATGAAACCAGCTCTGCACTCAGCAAACACCGACTGATGATACACTTTAATCCGTTTGGCGGAATGGTGATGAGCAGGAGTAAAGCAAGAAGGTAGGGTAAGAGAGGTTGCTCAGCTCAGAGTGAGATTCCATAGCGTGAGCTATCCCGCACTCCTTTAAGATATAGCGATGCCTGCCACGCCACACGTTAGCGAACGCGTCTATATTGGTATCCTCCTGGGTGCACCTTTTTCTCCCCCCGTTGGCGTTTCTCCTGATAGCTATAGAGCGGTTCCATATCATTTCAGCAACGAGTAATTTTCATATATCTTTATTTGGATGAAACCTTGCATACAAGTCTTTGGGGGAGAAAAACGCCGTTTTGCATACTTGGTTCGCCATTTTGAATCTAGCCTTACTTATGAGAAGGGCCTATGAAAAATGCACATGATATCTTCAAAAAATTGTATCTCGAAAACGGTTTGTCCGATCGGTTTGGTGTCTTCGGCGAAGTTTTAGACAATTGTTGGTGCTATATGGAGAAAATATGCACGGTAAAAAAATATGTTTGGTTTTTGTGATTTGAACTAAAATATAGTTTTTCCCTCAAAAGTGACATGTCAATATTTTTTTTATTATCCTTATGTTATAGCTGACTGAAAATGCTACCTAGTGCACAGTGGGTTGTTCTGGAGAAAAATAGGTTAAAATTGAAAAAAAAAATGTTTTAAAAAATTACGGTTTTCAAAAAAAGCTAATTAAGTAAAGTCAAAAAAGTTTGTCGCCCTAATTTTATGAAAGTACATCAAATTTGCAAGAAAAAAGTACTTCGGTAACATTTTTCTAAGATGCACCGTTTAGAAGATATTACTAATTTAATATTGATTTTTTTGATAACTTAATAAGTTTTAGCCCTTTTCGGATGTACTCCGTGTTTCTCCAGTTTCAAAAGTATTTTTTTCGGAAAGATTGGAAAATTTTGAGTTAAAATGACACTGACAGCTTAAAGATTTGAGTGAAATTCACTGCCTTAAAAGTATTTTGAAACAAGTTACAAAATCCCACTATCAAGAACAATGATTTCTTCCAGTGGTTTTTATTGCTTTCTGCTGAAAACGTGCTAATAAGTATTAGATACAGGTAATTAGATACCAGTTAGCTGTACTACGTACAGTTGGTGATTGTAAACATGGTCTTTGTTGGAACTAGTCCACCATGGCCACGCTGGCCCAGGCTTGTAAACATTCGACACTTTTCACTGCCTTCGTTTCGTTGTCGCGGTCGGGTGTCAGCTTGCTTTATTTCATTCGAACGCGACCGCTACCTCTTACACACAACACAAGCGGCAGAACAACCGCCGCACTCTTTATTCATTCCAGGTATATACAATTTACAATCTTCTTCAATAACAATATACCTACGCCAGCAAATCTACCTCGCTCCAACTCTCCAAACTCGTACCTGACGATACCTGAGCGTTCAACTCTACCTATCTTCCAGCAGTCTTTACCCAGCATTCTATGATTTATACCCGTGAGCTGTATAATAATGTCTGACTCGGTTCTGAATTCATCCAGTATCTACTAGGGAAAACCAAACAGTAAATGCAGAAAGGTTGCTAGAAGCATAGTGATTTCATAGTAATTTCAGCTAATAATCCAGTGTTTTTGAACTAGATCCAGTGTTGTTTGATAACATAATAATTGTAAAGGAAAGTGTAACACGTTTTGGTGCAAAGGTAAGTTTTAAATACACATTTTAATTATATGTGTTGTGATATTTTCGTTCAAAACTAACAATTGGAAAATATTTTCTATGTTACAGATTACAAAATGAGTAAAATCAGATGTATTCGTCCATTCAAAGACATTCAGTGTTCGAAAGAGCTGCGATATCTCACGGATGGTATCATCCAAAAACTAAAGTCAATTGGATTTTCCAAGGTATCCACACTGAACACCAATGATTTACGTATTTGTTCGTCTTGCCGTCTACATATTGATTCAAGAGCTCACCTCACCCAAAACGAAGAACAAAGCGTAGCCGGTGGCTCAAGGATGCCAACTGTTCAGACCATACCTGTTGTACCTGATTCGCAAAGCTATGAAAGTTTGGTCACGATACCATCAGCGTCAACGCTAAGCACAATTCAAATGAAGACTTCACGATGCCTGTAGACGTCGAAATATTCAACCGAGGAATAACAGCTATTCGTGTTTCGCCTATAGATTTAGGTAAGGTTAAAAATGTTCACTATCCTGAAAAAAGTGCGCTGAAATCGTCGAAGGTGTTCGAAGAAATCTTTTTAAATTAGACGCTAAAACAGAAAAAGCAAACGAGTTTAATGAAGTCATAGAAAATATGAAAATTAAATTTTTAAATTCAGCCACAAGGCAAGAAAAACTATCAATTTTATCATTGTTACCAAAATCATGGTCAGTACAAAAAATTGTAGACGAATTTAAAACTAGTAGAAATATGGCATCAGATGCAAGAAAGGAAAAAAATAATGTATTAGATTCATCTCAAGGTTCAAGCTCTGGAAAAGCTTTGAGTAATGAAACAAAAGAACTGGTTTTGAATTTTTTTTGAGGACGATGATATAAGCCGTGCAATGCCAGGCCAAAGAGATTTTGTTAGCGTAAAGACAGGAAATAAGAGATTAGCTGTTCAGAAAAGATTGTTAATGATGACATTAAGAGAAGCTTTTAATCGCTTTAATGAAATGTACGTCAATGTAAAAATAGGGTTTTCATCATTTGCAAGCCTCCGGCCAAGGCAATGTAAACTATTGACTATCACAGGAACACATAATGTTTGCGTTTGCACTACGCATGAAAATGTCAATTTAATTCTACATACACAGCAAAAAAGATTGTAATAAGCCTCGATGTAATTGCTGAAAATATGTAAAATCTACGACGTAAACGTGTTTTTAGATGTACAATCACATCGATTCGATGGTAAACTACATCTTTCAAAAAATTACACCAAAACAATGTACCCAATTTCGTTAGCATCGTTTCTGTGTAATATTCTCATCGAATCAATGTGAATGTTACACAGAAACAACTGCAACCAAGTCGTTACATGACGCTGTGTAGAATTACACATAATCAATGCCATATCGCATCCCCTTATGATGCGATATTGCATCTCGCAACACTGCTCTGATTGTTGCGATCGACAAACTCGCAGCAAAGTAAGCTGCCATGTTTGTTTTTCAGCCGGGTCCGTCGGGTCGAGCGATTTTCTTCAATTTTTTGTCAAAATTACACTTGTTCAGGTAAGTTTCTTAACTTTAACTACTACTAAATTATAAATAATGATGTTTTTCTTTAAATCAAGGCAAATCTCCATCGAAAAATCTCCGGAACAACCTTTCTGTCGACATCGCAGAGGTAAGTTTTCTTTCGAATTTGATCGATAACCAGCATTGATAAATTTGGATTCGTTTTTTCAGATTTGCTGGTGCTGTCGATCTGGTCGAATTAAAGGATAACTTGGTGTCGCTTCCTCAGACCTAGTTGCTTCACCGATAATCTACCGGCTGCTCATCGGAACGGCACGAGATGGTGCATTGAAATTCTTTGTCGAACCAGCCAACTGTATAGCACAGATTGACGCTACGGCGATGAGTTTCAGGATGCATCACGGTCCCCAAGGACGGCGCAAGGTCCAGTCAGTGTGCCTAACGCATGATGTCTGCCGTGGGGACACTTCAAGATCGGAAGTATGATATCCACCAAGAAGATCTCCTGCATCGTTGTCGACAATATGGAGCAGGGTGTGTAGCCCCGAGGATTGAGTCCCTCAGGAGAAGTCGGCGTAGATTCCTGGAAAGCTGCGGTCCGTTCCAGGTAAATATAGTGCGTTTAAATTGCTAGCGGTATCAAAGTAACTAAAAGAGTACGCTCAATAGTCAATACGGTGGAATCATAGACTGAAGGTGGTACTGGCTGGTCTTATGATACAACGTATAACCTGAGATCTGATACATACCACCAGCGGTTCTCATATTCCGAGTTGCGACGATTTATAAATTCTAGTAGAGTTGGGAAAGATCATTTACGTTTTGTTGTTTCTGTATTGGGGCGGAGTCCGTTTTCTTAGCCAGTATTGACGAATTTTATGTGAAACTAGTTGTCCCGGCAAACGTACTGCCCGCCTACTGTGTTTTTTTTTTTTGGCATATAGCTCCATAGGGACGTCCCTCGCAAAGTCATCAGTATGAAAGCCCCCCCATTCCTGAGACCGAAGAGGTCTCAGACCAAGCTAAGAACCTTCCCCGGCCTCAAACATACCCGCATATTCTCCGTGCAGTTGAAACCCGGAATTTTCCTCTAGCGAAGTTGGATTTTTCTCCAAATCCTTGCGTCGGACCTAACTTCGGAAGTGGTGCGCTGTATAGCGGACCAAGTTTACTTTAGACATTAGACATGTTTGGCCTGATTGTTTGATTTACATATTTTTCCAATAATTCTTCAGAATATTTTCTGAGTAGTTTTTATATTTCAAGGATTTTTCTAGAAACCCCTATGAAAATTCATCCAAAAAATCTTCCAAAATTTTTTCCAGAAGTTCTTCTGAGGAATCCTTCCGGAATGTCTTCGAATAAATAATCCTTCAGGACTTTGAAAACAAAATGATCAAAACTCATTCGGTGATTCACAACAAGCTCCGCTACGGAGTTTTTTTTTAATTACCGCAAAACGGGGCGAATAGAAACACCGTCCAGCATACTTAGGCAAGTATTTCTGGAATCGTGCGTAATAAAGTCAGTTGCAAGGGTCTCAACTTTGGGTCCCACCTCCCTCTTTAATTGCTGTAATTAGGATTCAAAACTAATTTTTATTTCGTTAACTTAATTGAAAAAAGGTTGTTTGTTGCAATGGGCGAATAGAAACAGTTTAAACCTTGGTTTAAACAATTTTCGATATTTTTTTTCAATTTCAAGACAGAAATAACTTTTAATTCAAATGAAGACTCAATTATAATAATTCAACAAGTGAAGAAAAAATGTCGAAAAATACTTTAATCTGTGAATACACACCAAATCAATAAAACGCAATTTCAATGGCGGAAGTTTTTTTTTTTGACTATAAATCGATACTTTGCTTTTAAAAATTTTTACAAAAAAAATAACGGAATAATCATACCATAAAAGGTTTATTGAAACTCTGGTAGCATCCAACTAGCTAATGGAAATATGTTTTGATGAATTTTAAAACATAATTGCCATATTTTTTACGATAAGCTATTTGTTTCTATTCACCCCATTTTACGGTATACTGAGAATTTTTCCAAGAACAACAACCAATTTTCCGATGTTTTAAAAAACTTACAGATAATTCATTAGAAAGTTCTGCCGAAGAATCCCCATAAGTTTCTGCGAGGATACTTTACTGTACGAGGATTCCTGCAAATATCCAGGGTTTGCTCTAAGTTTTGCTTATAGAATTTTTTAAATGATAACTACAGAAAATGTGAGTTTCTCGGAGTGGGTTTCCTTCGAGGATATCTCCACGACTTTCTGAAATGTCCTCCAATAATACACTCAGATTTCCCCTGAAATTTCCCAGGATTCTTGATAGGAGTTCTTCCAAAGATTTGGTCAAATTACCTCAGAAATTTGTTCCAAAATTCCTCCGAGGATTTCTCTCTAGGAATCTTTTTGGTCACTCCATGATGAATATTCTTTCGAAAAAAAATCCTAACATACTTCCAAAACACTTTAAAAAAGTTTTCCAGTACTACTCCCGCAACCTACTCCAGCCAATTTCTTCAGAAATTCTTCAGTGTTTCCTCCACAGATCTAGAAAAACTTGCAATTATTATTATTATTATTTATTAAAGAGGTTTTAACTTGAGTCATTCGCCTCTGCAAAAACAAACTTAAAGTTAAGCTTAAATTCTATCTAACAACTGACATTTTTTCAAAAAGGTAATTAATTTTTCCTCGTTGAAGCTGAGAATGTTGCTGATGTCCGCGTCCAGCTGAGCTTCTATCCTTTCTGTTTCGTACTTACGACTTGCAATGATTCCTCCGGATTTTTTTTTTTCAGATGAGTCCTTCAGAAATTCTTGTATAAATTCTTACATAAATTTATCATAAAGTTCTCTCGAAGAAATGTCCAGAAATTTTTTCATAGGTTTCTCCACAAATTATTTGATGTGTTTCGTTTACATTTATTCAGAAGTAAAGGAACTCTTTGAGGAATTATAAAAGGAAATCTTGGGAGGGTTTCCAGAAAGAGATGCTGCAGGAATCTAATAGAAAATTTCTAGAGGAATCCTACAGAAACAAGCTTTAGCATAATTCCTAGAAGGAAGTTTTGAAAGCATTACAGAAGGGACTACTGAAAAAAATCTAGTAGGAACTAATAGCAATCATTATGTGATCTCCTTGAGGGTTCCCACAAATAACTTCCAGAAGGAATTCCCAAAGGAATCCTAGAAGCTACTACTGGAGAAATCTAAATAAGAACTGCTAGGAGAATCACAGAAGAAATCATGAAAGAATTTCAGAAGGGACTCTTCGAGAGATCTCAGAAAGAACTTTTTTTTCATTTTTATTTATGTGTATTTTAACTTAAATGCTAATTCTACACCCAGAAAGAACTCCTGAAGAAATCCTTCATGGAACTTTTAAGAAAATTCAGAAGGAAGACCTAGAAAAATTCCTGACGGAATTCCTGCAGCCATTCCAAAAAGAATTAAGAGCAGTAATCCTAGCGGGATCGTCTTGAAAAAAAAAATCTGGATGGAAGTTCTGGAAGAATTCAAGAGGAAACTCCTGCTAGAACTAGAAGGAGTTCTTTGAAGAATCCCAAAAGAAACTTCTGAAAGAATCGCAAAAAAACTCTTTGAACTTCAGAGAAATCCCACAAAGAACTCTGTTCAAAGCCAAGTACCAATTACAGTTCCCCCCTGAGGAAGACTCTATCCTCGTGTCGAGACGTCGGGTGAATAATAAAACTCGTTTTTTGAAGCCTAAGACTGCGTGGCCGTTAATCTATAGACTTTTCAAAAAAAAATATTCAAATTTCTCCGATGGTTTCTCCAAAAATTTATATGATGATTACGCTATAAATTCCATGAAAAGTTCCTCGAGGAATTCCTTCGTGTATTGCTCCAAAAATTTCTCTGGCTTAAATTTCCATTAAAATTCCGTCTGAAATTTCTCTAAGGACACATCCAGAAATGTATCCGAATGTTGGATTCCTTCAGAAAATTTCTGCAAAGATTACCACAAACTAATCCACCGATTTCTCTATGGATTTCGTCAGGAACTTCTCTTCAGTTTCCTCCAGAGATTTCCTCAAGGGCCCCTGCACTGATTTCTTAAAACAATTCTTCAAGCACTAAGGACTGTATCGGAAATTAACTATAAACGTTCACAATTGCCTGAAAAATAATGTGTTCGAAATAAACATAACTTTATTTTTGGAGATATATTCTTTTCCAGAATGCTCATGATATAGGAAAATTATATTTCAGATAATCATGAAAAAAATCATCTTCAGATTTCTATTAGAATAACTTCAAGGATTCCGCCATAATTTTCTCCATGTTCCCCCAAAAAATACTCTGAAGAATCTTTTAAAAATTTCTTCGAGTGTTTCGCCAAAAATTTCTTTGTAATTATAACGATCTCTCCATGCAAGATATTTTTTCAAGGAACCTTCCACGAATTTCTTGGTGGGCATAAATATATTCGAAGAATAGTCCAGAAACTCCTGCAATGAGTATGTGTTCCAAAATTTTCTCCACGGATTTCTATAAGAATATCATCGACGATTCCTCTAACTATTTATTCAGGAATTCATATGAGAATTCAGGGAATTTCTTAAAGGATTTCCCCAGAAACTATTAAGTTGATTCATCCAGAAATTCGTTCATTATTCTTATGGTATTTTCACCAAGAGTCTCTTAAAAATTTCCCTAAAAATTTACCACGAAATTTTTCGGGTATTCTTCCAGAAGTTTGTCGAAATTCCTCCAAAAATCTTTCTGAAATTCCTCCAAAGGCTGGTCTAGAGGTCCCATAAAAAAATCATCCACGGACTCTTTCACAAATTTCTTCGAGATTTCCTCCAAAAATTTCTTCAGAATTCTCCAAAAAATCTTTAGAGAATTCTTCAAAATAATCCTCATGATTTTTTCCTAGAATTTGTTTTGAAATTTTTCTTTCGAAACTCTTACGATGATTCTTCAAGAAATTCATTCTCGGATTTCTATAAGAATTTCTTTAAGGATTCAATCTGAAGTTTCTCCAGGAATTTATCAGAGATTTCCTACAGAAATTCTTCCAAGGATTCTTCCGGGAGTTTTATCGAGGATTGTTCCACAAATAACTGTGAGGAATCCATTTTTCTCTGGTTATTTATTCAGGAATATTTTCCGTGAGACTTTCGAAAAAAATCTTTGAGGATTTCTCCGATACTTTCTTAACAAATTACATAAAAACTTATTGTTCTGGAAATTTATCCACATTTTTTAAATAATTTCTTTCATCAGAGATTTCTTGAAGTGTTTATTTCAGAGTTTAAGGTTTCTCCATATTTTTTCCAAGAATCTGCAGGGATTACTCAGAAGAATTTTCCAAAAATTCCTATAGTATTCCTTAAAAAAATCTTCCATAGATTCCTACAGAAATTTCTTCGATGATTTCTGCAGTGATTATTACTAATTTTTCCGCACATTTAAAAAAATATCCATGATTTCTTTGGCAATTTCTCCAGGAATTCTTATGAAGATTTCTCAACAAATTTCTTAAAAGGTTTTTCCAGACATTTCTGCGATGATTGTTCCAAAAAATACTTAACTTTTTTTATGGGATTCCTTGGGAATTCCTCCAGGAGTTTCTTGGGAATTCCTCCAAGAGTTCATCGGGAATTCCTCCAGGAATTCCTCGGGAATTTCTTCTGAAGTTCCTCGGGTATCCCTCCAGCAGTTCCTTTGAAATACAACTAGGAGTTCCTCAGAAATTCCTCCAGCAATTCATCAGGAATATCTACAGAAATTCCTCGGGAATTGCTTCAGAAGTCCCTCGGAAATTCCTCTTGGAGTTCCTCGGGAATTACTGCAGGAGTTTCTAGCGAATTGCTTCAGCAGCTCCTCAGGGGTCTTTGCAGAAGTTCCGCCAGGAATTTCTTGAACATTCCTTCAGGAGTTCTTCGGGAATTTCTTCAGAAGTTCCTCTGAAATTCCTTTGAGAGTTCCTCGGGAATTCCTCAAAGAGTTCATCGCTAATTCTTCCAGGAGTTCCTCAAGAACTCCTTTTGAAGTTCCTCGGATATTTCTCCAGGAGTCCTCGGGAATACTTCCTGACGTTCTTCGGGAATTCCTCCTGGTGTTCCTCTGAACTCCTCAAGGGGTTCCTCGGTAATTCTTCCAAGAGTTCCTCGGGAATTCCTCCAGGAGTTCCTTGGAAATTCCTCCAAAAGTTCCTCTGGAACTCCTTCAGGAGTTTCTCGGGGATTCCTCCACTAGTTCCTTGGAAATTCAATCAGGAGTTCCTCGGCAACTCCTCCAAGAGTTCCTCGGAAATTCCTCCAGGACTTCCTCTGGAATTCATCCTGAAGTTCTTAGGGAATTTCTCCAAGAGCTCTTCTAGCATTCCTCCAAGAGCTCCTCGGGAATTCCTCCAGGAATTCCTTGGGAATTCTTTCAGGAGTTCTTCGGGAATTTCGTCAGAAGTTCCTCTGAAATTCCTTTAGGAGTTCCTCGAGAATTCTTCCAGGAGTTCCTCGAGAATTCCTTTTGGAGTTCCTCAAGAATTCTTCCAGGAGTTCCTCGAGAATTCTCCAATTCCTTCAGAAGTTCCTCGGATATTTCTCCAGGAGTTCCTCGGGAATACTTCCTGACGTTCTTCGGGAATTTCTCCTGGTGTTCCTCTGAACTCCTCAAAGAGTTCTTCGGGAATTCTTCCAAGAGTTCCTCGGGAATTCCTCCAGGAGTTCCTTGGAAATTCCTCCAAGAGTTCCTCGGGAATTCTTCCTGAAGTTCTTCGAGAATTCCTCCAAGAGCTCTGCTCACATTCGTCCAAAAGTTCCTCTGGAACTCCTTCAGGAGTTTCTCGGGAATTCCTCCACTAGTTCCTTGGAAATTCAATCAGGAGTTCCTCGGCAACTCCTCCAAGAGTTCCTCGGAAATTCCTCCAGGACTTCCTCTGGAATTCATCCTGAAGTTCTTAGGGAATTTCTCCAAGAGCTCTTCTAGCATTTCTCCAAGAGCTCCTCGGGAATTCCTCCAGGAATTCCTTGGGAATTCTTTCAGGAGTTCTTCGGGAATTTCATCAGAAGTTCCTCTGAAATTCCTTTAGGAGTTCCTCGAGAATTCTTCCAGGAGTTCCTCGAGAATTCCTTTTGGAGTTCCTCAAGAATTCTTCCAGGAGTTCCTCGAGAATTCTCCAATTCCTTCAGAAGTTCCTCGAATATTTCTCCAGGAGTTCCTCGGGAATACTTCCTGAAGTTCTTCGGGAATTTCTCCTGGTGTTCCTCCTCAAAGAGTTCCTCGGGAATCCTTCCAAGAGTTCCTCGGGAATTCCTCCAGGAGTTCCTTGGAAATTCCTCCAAGAGTGCCTCGGGAATTCTTCCTGAAGTTCTTCGAGAATTCCTCCAAAAGCTCTGCTGACATTCGTCCGAAAGTTCCTCGGGATCTCCTTCAGGAGTTTCTCGGGAATTCCTCCACTAGTTCCTTGGCGATTCAACCAGAAGTTCTTCGGCAACTCCTCCAAGAGTTCCTCGGAAATTCCTCCAGGACTTCCTCGGGAATTCATCCTGAAGTTGTTAGGGAATTCCTCCAAGAGCTCTTCTAGCATTCCTCCAAGAGCTCCTCGGGAATTCCTCCACGAGTTCCTTGGGAATTCTTTCAGGAGTTCTTCGGGAATTTCTTCAGAAGTTCCTCTGAAATTCCTTTAGGAGTTCCTCGAGAATTCTACCAGGAGTTCCTCGAGAATTCCTTTTGAAGTTCCTCGGAAATTCCTCCAAGAGTTCCTCAAGAATTCTTCCAGGAGTTCCTCGAGAATTCTCCAATTCCTTCAGAAGTTCCTCAGATATTTCTCCAGGAGTTCCTCTAGAATACTTCCTGAAGTTCTTCGGGAATTCCTCCTGGTGTTCCTCTGAATACCTCAACAAGTTCTTCGGGTATTATTCCAAGAGTTCCTCGGGAATTTCTCCAGGACTTCCTCGGGAATTCTTCCTGACGTTCTTCGAGAATTCCTTCAAGAGCTCCATTCATAACATACCTCCAAGAGTTACTCGGGAGTTCCTTCAGGAGTTTCTCGAGAATTTCTCCAGCAGTTCCTTGGAAATTCAATCAGGAGTTCCTCGGCAACTCCTCCAAGAGTTCCTCAGAAATTCCTCCAGGACTTCCTCGGGAACTCATCCTGAAGTTCTTAGGGAATTCCTCCAAGAGCTCTTCTAGCATCCCAAGGAGCAGAAGTAGCTGAACAACAGGTTTTTATGCTAAAGTTTGCTTAATAGTGATTTGTTCCACTCTTATGCAGCAAAAATGTTTGTTGGGATTCCTCCAAGAGCTCCTCGGGAATTCTTCCAGGAGTTCCTTGGGAATTCCTCCAGGAGTTCCTTGGGAATTCCTCCAGGAGTTCTTTGGGAATTCCTCCAGGAGTTCCTTGGGGATTCCTCAGAGTTCCTCGGGAATTCCTTCTGAAGTTCCTCGGGAATTCCTTCAGAAGTTCCTCGGGAATTCCTTTAGCAGTTCCTCGAAAATTTCTCCAGCAGTTCCTCAGGAATATCTCCAGAAGTTCCTCAGGAATTGCTTCAGAAGTTCCTCGGAAATTCCTCCTGGAGTTCCTCAAGAATTGCTGCAGGAGTTTCTCGTGAATTGCTCCAGCAGCTCCTCAGGGATTTCTCCAAAAAATCCTCCAGGAATTTCATGGAAATTTCTTCAAGAGTTCTTCGGGAATTTCTTCAGAAGTTCCTCTGAAGTTCCTTTAGGAGTTCCTCGGGAATTCCTCAAAGAGTTCATCGCTAATTCTTCCAGGAGTTCCTCGGAAATTTCTTGTGAAATCCCTCGGGAGTTGCTTCAGGAGTTCCTTAGGAATTGCTCCAGAAGCTCCTTGAGGATTCCTCTAGGGAGTTCTCAGAAATTTTTCAGGGGTCCCCCAGAAGTTCCTCGTGCCTCCAGGAGTTTCATGAAAATTTCTCGCAGAGCTCCTCAGGAATTTCTCAAGAATTTCCTCGAAGATTCATCCAGGAGTTCCTAGGAATTTATCACCAAGAGTTCCTCTGAAATTACTCCTCGAGAATTCAACCAGGGGTTCCTCATTTTTTTTGTGAATTTCAATTGCAGAAGTTGCAAATTCCTCCAGCAGTTCCTCAGGAATATCTCCAGAAGTTCCTCGGGAATTGCTTTAGGACTCGCTCGGAAATTTTCTGGAGCTCCTTGGGAATTGCTGCAGGAGTTTCTCGGGAATTGCTCTATTAGCTCCTTAGGAATTCCTACAGGAATTTCTGGGAAATTCCACCAAGATTGTTTATGAAAATTCCTCCAAGATTTTTTGGAATTTCCTTCGGGAGTTCCTCGGGATTTTTTTTAGAAGTTCTTCGAGAATTCCTTCAGGAGTTCTCAGGAAACATTATCAGGAGTTCCTTGGAAATTCCTCCAAGTGTTCTTCGGAATCCTCCAATTCCTCCAGAAGTTTCTCGGTAATTGCTCCAGGAGTTCCTCGATAATGGATCACTAAAATAACTAAAACGGCCGCTATGAAATGAACAGATAGCGTCACCGTAGCCTTGTGTGTTTGACGTAACTCGACTGCTGTCACTGTGTTACCGTCCATATACGGTGGCGCTTTTGTTTTGATGCGGTGAGTAGCGGAAAAGTCGGCTTCAATGATCCATTGTTCCATGATTTCTTCGGGAATTGCTTCAGGAGTTCCTAGGTAATTGCTCCAGAAGTTTCTTGGGAATCTCCTGGACGATCTTCAGAAGAACTCCAGTAGAAAGTCCCAAAACATCCCTATTCAGTTCTGGACGAATTCCCAAGGAACTTTTGAAAGAATTCCAGAGCAGCTGCTGGAGAAATCCCTGAGGAATTCCCGAGGAACTATTTGAAGAATTCCCGAAGAACACCGAGTATCTTCTAGACTTCTGGAGGGATTCCTGAGTAGCAGTTGAAGGAATTGTAGTAGACCTGCGGGAGGAATTCCCAAGGAACTCCTGAAGAAATTCCCGAGAAACTGTTGGAAGATCTCCCGAGGCACTCCTGGAAAAAATCTTGAAGAAATCCCGAGGAACTTCTGCAGGAAATCACGAAGAACTCCTGGGGGATTTCCCAAAGTCCTCATGCAGGAATTCCATGATAAACTCCTGCAGTTATTCCCGAGAAAGGAATAACCTTAGAACTTCAGGATTAATCCTCGAATAACTCCTGGACGTATTCCAGAGAAGCTCTTGGTGGAATTCGCGGGAAACTTCCGGAGAAATTACCGAGAAACCCTGGAGGAATTCCCGAAGAACTCCTTGAGGAATTTCCGGAGACCTCCTACAGAAATTCCTGGAGAAACTCGTGCATAAATATCTAAGAAAGGAATAATCTTGGAATTCTTGGATGAACCAGCAAAGAGCTCTGGGAAGAGCTCCTGGAAAAATAGCACCAATCGGTGAAGTACTAGAGTTAAATTTTAGTATGGTGAGAAGATAAATTCTCCGTTTCTGCACAAAAAGTGTGGGTATTATGATTCCTTGCCTAATTTAATGCTGTTTGAACATATTGAGCAACTACTGGCACGATGGATTTCCTAGCAAAACAGGCACCGAGATTACACTAGGAAAACATCTTGCCTTACTCTTGCTTTGACTAATTTCTACAAAATTAGTTATTTAATCCGAATTTAATCAAACAATGATTAATGCTAATGATTATTAATGAATATTTGTATATTTCAGAATGACGATGCCGCTGTCTTCATGCGGTACTTTATTCACCGCTGCCGTCAGAATGGTCACCTCAGCTACTTTGTGCACGCAGAACCAACTTTAATTGTTATATAATAATTATTCTTATAAATTATTATTAAATTATTTCAATTTTATAAAACAAAATCTACTATAAAAATAAAAGTTCCATCTAAAATATACTTTTTCTGATTTTCCTCCTGAATGGCTGATTTAATTGTATTTGATCTTATTTCGACTTAAATTTTGTGTATCTTAAAAGCCCTAGTGGTTTTTCAGCTACACATTTTTTTTCGTCGAAAAAAGATGAAATTCAATTTAATCATCCATTCAGGAGAATTGGCAAGCGTTTACATCGTTTCCTTGAGTACATTGCAAGGATTACATCGTACCGTGTACGTCGAATAAATTACATCGAAAGAATTACGTCGGATCTGTTTATTACATCAACAGCCGTCGAGTACATCGGGCTGTGTAATATTAATCAATCGATGTAACGACCTGGTTGCAGCGATTTCGATGTAATATTCAACAACTTTTTTTGCTGTGTAGCTTAAAAAAATATAGAAGTTCAATCACACCATTGGAACGTGCAACAGGCAACAATCCATCCTTTCGTAATATATTATACTGAAAATAGGCAAATTAAACATTTTAGCTTCATTATAATTTCAGAAGAACTAAGACATGATTCAGTCGCTGTTAATTTGTTTATTGATAAAATGATGAACTTTTTACAAATTGATCAAAATAAAAACATGAAAAAAATTTATTTTATGTCAGATGGTGCTGCTTCACAGTATAAAAACCGAAAAAACTTTTCTAGCCTTTGTAAGTTTAAGTCAAAGTATGGTATTGACGCTGAATGGCATTTCTTCGCAACATCGCACGGAAAAGGTCCATGCGATGCTATTGGAGGTACGATAAAACGCATGGCTACCAGAGCAAGTTTAGCCAAAGAACGCGAACACCCGATAAAGACTGCAAGAGAGTTGTTTAATTGGGCAAACAAACGAAAAGAAGAAGAACTTACAAAGTTGTCATTTTGTTATTCTACTACAGAAGAATACGAAAATATGTCTTTGCAGCTAAATAATCAATATAATAATGCAAAAACAATTCAAGGAACTCAAAAATTCCACTCATTTCTTCCTCTATCAGAAAATACAATAAAGGCAAAGCTTTATTCAAACTGCCCTGACAATGATGTCAAAATTTTCGATATTGTTAAGAAAGTTGTGTAAACAATAATTTGATAAAATACAGGAATAAAAATAAACTGATGTACAAAGTATAATGTTATTTTTTATTGCGCACAAATACCACCCCTGAAAAATAAGCCTTATTCGCTCTTTTGAATCTTGCTAATTGAGGAGCTTGCGATATGCAAGAGTTGAATGCACATTTTCAACACAATACACCAAAAACCACTGGAAGAAATCATTGTTCCTGATAGTGGGATTTTGTAACTTGTTTTTCAAAATACTTTTAAGGCAGAGAATTTCACTCAAATCTTTAAGCTGTCAGTGTCATTTTAACTCAAAATTTTCCAATCTTTCCGAAAAAAATACTTTTGAAACTGGAGAAACACGGAGTACATCCGAAAAGGGCTAAAACTTATTAAGTTATCAAAAAAATCAATATTAAATTAGTAATATCTTCTAAACGGTGCATCTTAGAAAAATGTTACCGAAGTACTTTTTTCTTGCAAATTTGATGTACTTTCATAAAATTAGGGCGACAAACTTTTTTTACTTTACTTAATAGCTTTTTTTGAAAACCGTAATTTTTTAAAACATTTTTTTTTCATTGTAACCTATTTTTCTCCAGAACAACCCACTGTGCACTAGGTAGCATTTTCAGTCAGCTATAACATAAGGATAATAAAAAAAAATATTGACATGCAAGGGGTTGGTCACTCGGCACATTGTGCCCGGCACACATGCCGGCACATCTCGGCACACATGCCGGCACAATCCGGCACACATGCCGGCACAATCCGGCACACATGCCGGCACAACATAGAAATCCAACTTTGCGGTATGGAATCAAACTGTCATTATACTTACGATTGCAAAAAATCCTTTCATACAGATTCTAGACAAGTGTTCTGGGTGGAATTTTGTCGGTAAACACCGACTTGACCAATAACATTCGCCAAAAATAAACAGGATTATAATTAGCGCAAAAACATTCTAAGAAAATATTCCACTGGGCACATTCGGCACACCTCCGGCACGTTCGGCACACTTCGGCACACACTGAAAAACAACCGGCACAGTTTAGGCACATATTGGCACACGCTCAAAAATCACGGCACAAATGAACAGGGAATGAAATTATCGATCACGATCGCGATAGTAGAAAACTCTCCCACACGCATTATCGGCGAAAAAAGACGTGCGATAAATTCAGATCCGGGTTTCTCCCGAGAATGTGTTTTCGCTCGTTCCGCAGCGCCGAAAATCGATTATCATCAGCAATGAAAAGTTGACTGGTTTGCTTTCTGCTCTTTGTTCGCCTTTCCGTAGTCCCATCGTCACCGGCTGTAGCTTTTATGTATAAAATTTCTGTCCTCTCTCGAGCAGCTTGTGTGGTCGAGTGGTTATGGTGCGCGCTCATACACATTTTTGTGGAGGGTCTAGGTTCGAATCCCGTTAGCGGCAAATTTTTGTTATTTGCCTTCTGATAATTATCGCGATAACTTTGCAGGCGATAAAGTTGGATAGCGAAAATGAAAAGAGCGATTTCCAGTTTTCGGCTATCTTTGATCGGGGACAAACAGCAACGACCGATAAACATTTCTCACAGGAAAAGTAAAAACAGAAAAAATCGGTTGCTCGAAAAACGCCGTTTTTCGTCTCAATTTGCTGAAAATTTCATTCCCTGCAAATGAAGTGTGCTGAATGACCAACCCCTTGTTGACATGTCACTTTTGAGGGAAAAACTATATTTTAGTTCAAATCACAAAAACCAAACATATTTTTTTACCGTGCATATTTTCTCCATATAGCACCAACAATTGTCTAAAACTTCGCCGAAGACACCAAACCGATCGGACAAACCGTTTTCGAGATACAATTTTTTGAAGATATCATGTGCATTTTTCATAGGCCCTTCTCATAAGTAAGGCTAGATTAAAAATGGCGAACCAAGTATGCAAAACGGCGTTTTTGTTCCCCAAAAACTTGTATGCAAGGTTCCATACAAATAAAAAAATACAAAAAATAAAAACTGGAAAAATTTCCCACTTGTTCGTGGAATCGCTCTATAGCGGAACTTGCAGGAGGAAACCAACTGTTCAGTGGGCGAAAACGGTCTTTTTGACTGATATTTAAACCGTATCGTATATTTAGTTTACAATTATTTGGTACTACTACTCTATTGCCCTTCAACTCGACAGAATTCATGTGTTGAGGAAACGTGTCATAATCAAAATCTTGACGCTTTTAAATGCATTATGTGAAAATTTTCGTCTAGACACTTTTATTGTAATTTTGGGCTAAAAAAGTATTTTCACGATTTTAAGGTGAAACTGCTAAATACCGCGTCGTTTAATCCATCTTTGCCCACTGGGCACTGCAAAGCTCCTGGGTGCAATCTCCGTGCTGCTGCTGCAGACAGCTATCTAGCTACAGAGCTACGGATCATGTGTTCCGCTTCTAATCAAACAGCGTTGTTGTTGCTGCTGCAGTTGGCAGGGTAGCGCGGTGGTGTGGCACCCTGGGGCCATGTTATACAAGTCAATTTGCTGAAAAGTCTCTTTCAAAGTGCAAGAATAAAACGGAAAGGCATAAATTCCGCGTTATATTTCTGAAGCGGGGAAAAGTCGAAACGCTCCGTTGTAAGACTTCTGCCGGGATGTGTGGAAGGTTAATATTGTTTCAGGTCGACAAACATGCATATGTAGGGTCTCGATTCGCAAAGCTCAGCACGAGAGTGCAGAAAGCAAACGGCGAGGATTGCCGAGCATGTCGAGCCGGCGAGCTATAGCAGCATGTGACAAAAAACCGACAGAACAGTGCCTCGCCGTATGATGGTTTTACCTCCGCGAATGAATGAATCTCCCAAAGCTTGAAATGTGATAGTTTTATCTTTGTGTCTAGACTTGTGCAAACCGAAACAACGTATCTCGGCTTAGGGTTGCGTTTACCATTCCGATATGGCAGCAGGGCACATATGCACTCATGGCAACACGTATGCAGGTGAGATTCCGGTGCGTTTATGTCATTTAAGCAGATTAAAAGTGCAAAAAATGGTAAAAGCTTCATAGTGCTTGTTGAAATTTGTGCTCCGATTTGAATGCAAAACGATGCATTTTACTCAGTTCTCCAATGTACATAGAATGAATTCCGTTTTATGCCTTACGCTTCTACGTGTGAACTAGTTGAGGCTGACCCCGGTGACGCAGTGCACGCTCAACGTGCCTGTCTGGGTCATAATGACCCCAATGCACGACTAGGGTTAAGGCAGTTTAAATTCACGTTCACAGACCACATTCTTCGATCAGGCAGGGAGTTCAATGACTGTTTATGGTCATCAAAACGGCAAAAGGTTATTGCAACCATAACAAATTGTAAATGCTCCATAGAAAATCAAAAAGCGTTCCATAAAAAATGAACATATGTTCCATGAAAATGTGCAATGTTACCCATAAATAATTGAAAACGTTCCATACATTATAAAAAATGTACCGGTAAAACATAAAATTTTCTCATTAAAAGTGAAATTTTGCACCAACAAATAATACTGAAATGCTCCATAATAAAATACAAATGCTCCATAATAAAATATAAATGCTCCATAGAAAAATGCAAATGCTCCATAAAAAATTAAAATTGTACCCATAGAAAATTGAATATTGCTCCATAGAAAAATTAAATTGCACCATAGAAAATAGACAAATGCTCCATAAGTATTATCAATCTGTGTTTCGTCTAGGGCTAGGGGTACGTTGTGTTGGATTGGAGGGGGGGACTCCAGGCGACGATGAAGAACACACGAAATTTGGGCTCAACTATATTTGCCATCAAGACAGACGGCGTGTCTGCTCGATGGGGAAACGAGAAACTTATATGTATACAATTCACTGTCGCCTTTTATAGGCGACACAGTACGGAGACGAACAAAATATAATCGAATTAAATTCTATTGCCACGCACCGCAGTGCGCTTGATGCTGCACGTACGGTGCCCACCGTATCGTCGGGCTGATGAGTTGATCCATACATTGCGCAGCGTGTTTGAATGGAACAATTCACACGCTGCTGGGACGTGGCTGAACAGCGTTTGCGCTGCTGCCGGTGCGAGATACAACAATCTGCACCACATAAAATACATTTTGCTCCATAAAAAATGAAAATTCTCCATAACTTTAAACATTTGCACCACTAAAGCAGTGCAATGTAAAGCAATTTAGCCCTGTCGAATTAAATTATGAGAATATGCTATCTATGGAGGATTTTTAATTTTTCATGGAGCTATTCATATTTTCTATGGTGCAGTTTGATAATACTTATGGAGCATTTATCTATTTTCTATGGTGCAATTTAATTTTTTTATGGTGCAATTTTATTTTTCTATGGAGCAATATTCAATTTTCTATTGGTACAATTTTTTTTTATGCAGCATTTGCATTTTTCTATGGAGCGTTTGTATTATATTATGGAGCATTTCAGTACTATTTATTGGTGCAATTTTTAGTTTTTAATGAGAAAATTTTATGTTTTACCGGTACATTTTGTATAACGTATGGAACGTTTTTAATTATTTATGGGTAACATTGTACATTTTCATGGAACATATGTTCATTCTTTATGAAGCGCTTTTTGATTTTCTATGGAGCGTTTCTATTTGTTTATGGGTGCAATAAATAGGCTGCCCATCAAAACTACCCTGAGTATGGATCACTGAATCTACGAGCGCAGCTACTGGTCTCTCGCAGTATGTATTACGAATATGGTTTGTACTCACATAGGCTTATACAAATGGACACCAACATTTCAAAAGGGCACAATTGCTTTTTCAAACAAAACCTTTTCCATAGGTGTGGGATCATATCCTATTGTCCCACGCAATCCACCGACATTATCGGAAAGAAGAGCAATTTCTCTGCCTAGTAATGCCTGCGAGTTTCATCGAAAATATGAAATACGATTCACAACTTTGAACGCTGATGTATCTTCGCAGATTCCTTCAGGAATTCCTGGCAGTAATTCCTACATCTGATGATAATTTTAGGAACTTCTTATGAAGATTATTCCAGAAACTCCATCTATGAATTACACCGAGTATGTTATGGGGGCAATCCTCGTAAAACTACTTTTATAGATTACAAAAAATATATAGTTCACAAAAAATCATAAAATCCACCGACACGTCAAGTGATTTCACGCAGTATTATGTATAAGCAGCCTTTACTTTGAAATTACTCAGAAGCGCTCCTGAAAACCTCCCAAACTCTGCTGAACCTTTCGAAATACCCTGAATCTGACTGAAACCCAAATTTGGCCCCTCTAAACCCTCCCTCTCTCGAATTATCCTTTCTGAAGCCCCTGAGTATCTCTTGAAATCCACCTGAAAGTACGCTGAAACTTCTCTCACATCCCTTTTGAAACTCCCCAAAAAGTCCCCCAATGTCCCGGATACCCTCTGAATTAAGGGGGTTAGAAGCAAAGGGGTGTAAGTGACAAAACATACTTTCGAGTAAATGAGGATTAATGTTTTTCGCCAATTTTTCATCTCATATAAAATCATCATTTTTTGATATGCTCAGCTAAAAATCGACAAAATGGTCACTTACACCCCTTTGATTCTGGGCCCCTCAATTGCCCCCTGAAGCTCCCTGAAACTCTTCCTGAAACCATTCTGAATACCCTTGAAACTCTTCTGTAGCCTCAGTAGCCTCCCTACAACTTCTCCAAAACTTTCATGAAACTCATCTGAAACCTTATTAAATAACCTAAAGCCCCGCTGCACTAAAACCTTACACTGAAAGGCGGCTTGCAGTTGAAATTACTATTCTGAGGGTCAACTTAAATGCACAACGCCACTTGATTTGTGCAGACTGATTTTCGTTTCATCTCAACAGATTTATGTTTTCAATTCTACCATGGACCCGATTTACAATTAAAAAAAGTGTCTGTTGGCAGCCGGATTCGAACCAAGAACCTTGAAATCACCAGGCTCGCACGCTACCACTCAGCTATCGAACCGGTTGATAAGTGAGGAAACAAAACGCACACAAGAAGCGTTTGTTGGTCGATGATCACGTTTTTCCATGGTAAATTTGAAAACATTTGTGTGCTCGTCATTACCGCAAGCTGTCTATCAGTGTAGAAACCCTCAATGAAAGACCCCTTACACCTCTCAGAAAACTCCCGTCTTAACCATCATCGAGAAGCAGAAGTCATGTTAGTTCGATAACCGTTGCTTCTCGAGAGCGTATACTTTAGGACATCTGCACAGTTGCCTTGGGTAGGAGTATTTGTTAGTAGGGTAGGATTCTCAGGATAGGATGAGGTGCGAATGTAGGAGTCACTGAACAATTATGATAATCAATTTGCATTCAAAGCTGTCAACATTGTTTCTGAAATAAAATGAACAATAAAATCAGAACGAAAAACGATATTTCACTTGAGCATAAACCATCAAACAGAGGTGTACGTAATGAGAAATGATTATCCCTGCAATTAATGAAGTGAGTGACCTGAACCGGTGCATCGTTAATTATTATGTACTGACATTGATATAATGTATACCATTATAAATGATGTTCCACGACACTTATCAACAGTCAAATCTTGTCATCAATAATAATCGATGATTTTAATGAAATTTCAGGAATCAGATAACATAAAAACATCTATTGAAACTCATTGTGGCTGAGTTTATACATAATAATAGAAAAAGCAAGAAACAGCGATAAAGATAAAACAGAAGTTTCGAAAATTGCCCCAATTGCAAACCACATTTTAAATGCGTGTAAAACATGCCCTAAGCAGCTACGAATGATCCCAAACTGCCATTTCCCGCATTTTCAAGCACTCTCAACCCTAGCAAGTGTCGCTTCTCGATGCACTCGGCCATAGATAATTAATACATAGATTTCCCACTTGCCCATCAGTGCTTGTATTCAGGCTGCAACAACGATGGCTGTGCCATCTATCAGTCAACGGGTGAACTGAATGTCATACAGTTGAAATGAAGTGCGCATTTTTCATCTTAGTCACCCTGCGCACTAGCCTACGCTGAGCATTTGTGGCGGGCGCATTTATGATTGTTATGGGTAACCTTGGGTAACCAGCGCACAATGATTGCTTTTTCATTTATTGTAGACAGCCTATAGGGCACTGCATCAAATTATCTCCTTCTCTTTCACTCTTACAGAAAATTTGCAAACAACAAGGCCAAGAAACGTCAAAATCCCATACAAAATCAAAACAATGCAGTGCCCTATTGGATGACATGGTCTGGAAATTTTGGCTTCCGGTTTCAAGGCGTTCGGCGCGGAGACATTTAAGGATCGTGAAAACCTATCAAATTGATTGAAGGATAATAATGGCTGACGACTTACAATATCCGATCAATGGGATTGGTGGTGGTGGTTCGGATTGTGTGGTGATGAGGTACAGTAGCAAGATAGAGCAAACCGACCGAAGTGCTGAGGTGCTTGTTTCTGATTCTGCCACCTGTCATCTGTAACAAGACTAGATGGTACGAGGAGTCGCGGCCGCAAGATAGGTGCTCGATTGTTGGACAAGCGCGGCAACAGAAACGGCAGTAGTGATACCGTTCGGTGTGCCGCCGACCCACGCAGGGCCGGCAAATAATAGGCGTTTGGGCGTTAAAGTGAGGCTCCCCCCGTATGGCAGAGATGGAATCACGCTGGCAAACTGTAGATGCCCCCGGGCGATTTCTTCAAATAGTAATCTCACCATTTCCCCATAAGAACGGTGTGATTCTGTTGCAACCACATGAAACAAAAAATGTATTTGCGATTGACAGTTATTGGCATGCTATGTTCTGTTCGAGTGTTTTTTTTTCTGTGGGAAATGCGCAGGGACACTAGATGAACACTAGTTCACCCATTTGCCGTTGCTTCTAGTTAGGCGCTGCTGTTTTGTTGCCAGCTTCTCCCTGAAGTTGCATATCTATGTTTTAATTATCTAAGACTCGGCATAAAGTTTCCCATCGAACACAGTGTTACACGTACACCGGATATTTTTTTTTCTCAACATCGAGCGAAACTGCAACATCCATCGATTGTGGCTACGTAGTGCCATGGAATGGTACATCCATATTTGCGCTTGCTATTTTGCTTGCTTCACTTCGGAGAGCAAGTCAAACGTTTCCTGTATAAATAGCTTCCACACTTGGAGAGTGTTAAACAAATTTATCTTCATTTTGAACTAAATTTGTGATGCATCAGTCAGATGATGATGCTTTTTGAGACATTTCATAACGCTATGGGTTATGTGCCCTCTTTCTTTTTCATCTTTTTCTTGGCAATTCGGACCAACTACTCATATTAATGTTTTATGGGAGCTATCCGCAATGGTTGAATGCTTTAATGAAAAAGAAATGTTACCATTTGGTTATCGTTTGAATTGAATTGATAAAATTCAGCACTTTAATTATTAAATTTAATATTTTAAAATACATGTCGGAATTTAGATTCAAACTCACTGCAAATCAAATATCCATCGCATGCATGAAATAAATACCAGCATAAATTCCCAATTAATCTGAGCTATCGGCTTACATGTACCAGTACAAGTATTCATTGCGTCTAATTATATCGAGAATCTATAGTCCACTGCACTTCGAGTTATTCCAACCCTCCTCAGATTCTGTTCCAGTCGCCAACAACAATAACATCAACAACATTAAATTCCATCAGCTAGTACCGTCCTGAAAGTAAACCTCTTCACAGCTATGCTGAAGGGTAGGGGTGGTACTCCATTAGCATTAGCTCTTCGCTATGGTTCCTTTCACTGTCCCAAAAACTCGAAACTATGCACTGACTGAAAGGCTCCCAGCTTTTGTGCTTACAAACAGTGATTAGAAGTCGCATTCGCACAGGGTTTTAGCTTTCAGACAAATGATGTATCTGAAATTACTTTAAGCAACATAAAGTAAGAGATGTCATATTTGTTTTAATCAGGTCATGGAAACAATTTCATTACCTACTTTCAAGTTTGTAATACAGTAATGTCCGAACCCGGTTTAATCGCCAGGCGATTGGAAAAGTAAGGCCTGAGGTCAAATAATGATATTTTTTGTTTTAGATAGATGTTTTATTCTTTATCTTGCATGTTAGGTAGATAGTAGGGCAGTGATTTTACAGTGGATCCCCGCTCTCCTAATTACACCCTCTTAAGAAATACTCGAGAGTGTCCCTGATACTCGAACTACGCATATCACTCGATCCATCGTCGCCTTTATCAAACGTATCACTGATAAACGTGAATCCGTATTTGTCCATAATTTGCCATAGCTGTTCTCGATCGATTGTATCATACGCCGATTTGAAATCGATGAACAAGTAATGTGTGGGCACGTTATATTCGCGGCATTTCTGCAACACCTGGCGGATGGCGAACATCTGGTCTGTTGTAGTTGTAGCGCGTTCACCCATGAAAGCCTGATATTGCCCCACGGACTCTCTTGCAGTCGGTGATGAACGGTGGCATAAAATTTGTAGGCAGCGCTCAGTAGTGTGATCGCGCGGTAGTTCACGCAATCCAACTTGTCATTTTGTAGATAGAACACACGATACCTTCCATCCATTCCTCCGGTAATACTTCCTCCTCACAAATCATGGTAATAATCCAGTGTAGTGCTCTCACCAGTGCTTCTCCACCGTATTTCAGAAGCTCGCTTGGTAATTGATCTGCTCCAGCGGCTTTGTTGATTTTCAACCGGCAAACATCCTCCTCAATCTCTTGGAGGTCAGGGGCCGGAAGTCTTTCGTCCTGTGCACATACTCCTGGATCTGTTACCACGCCACCTTCGGTACTTGCAACGTCACCTTGAGATGCTCATCGTAATGTTGCCGCCACCCTCTCGAGCACCTCACGTTTGCTCATGAGAATATTCCCGTGATTATCTCGGCATATGTCGGCTTGTGACACAAAGCTTATGCGCGAGCGGTTCAGCTTCTCGTAGAACTTTCGTGTGTCCTTAGCGCGGTACAGCTCTTCCATTGCCACACGATCTCGTTTTTCTTGCTGGCGCTTCTTCATCCGGAAGACCGAGTTCTGCCTGTTTCGCGCCTGTCTATAACGTGCCTATAAGTCCTGTTCCCAGTTCATTGGTGGTGCCACAGCTTTAGTAGAAGGTAGCCGCTCGATACCCGCCTTTCCACACTTTCTGTCCAGTCCAATAAAGTTCCTGCAACGCCACGATGTCGAAGTTGCAGGGACGTAGATTATCCGGTCATATTCTCCGAAACCAAGTGACTTGCAATTCCATGTTCCAAGTTTCCACTCGTAGTCCTTATTTCGTCTCGTGGGTCTTTGCCGGTTGTATCGAGTCGTATTTTCTCCTATGTTATTCTTAATGGGGATTTTTGCCGGTGGCTTATTGGGCCTACGCCAACACTCCTGTCTCGCCGGAGGGCCATCGTTCCAGTTCTGTTTAACGTCCCAACCACACTGGGACGACCACGCTGATGGGGCTACCACTTGGATCTAGCTGGGCGTGATGCAGCATTTCTTACTCAGCCGCTGGATACCAGAACAGACGCTGTTTGAGTCGCACCTCCTTGGTGAACAAACGCTCGGGTCGTACCTCCTCAATCTAACTGAAGTCAGAAGGACAACAGCGCCCAGGCTGCACTACCAGCTAAACACACAACTCTTGGCTGGCGGTCTTTGTCATCGCTTGACCCGTGAAAGTATGAGGTAGGAACTTGTGAGGATCAGAGCTATGCGGACGCTCTCTTTATCGACTCACCGTTTTGCAGCCCAAGTTCCTAGTACTTAGTTCTTAGGAAAGAATGACTGAACTGTTGTTAGTTTGAAAAGAACGATAGTTCTCCGTTCTCTCAAAAACATGAAAACTGAATGCCCCCGGAACAATTTATTCAGCTTTTCCAAAGAACGACGTTTAGTTTCTGAGAGGGTAAAGGATCTGCCAAGCCATGTCGTGGAGCCTCGTAGCCGTGCGGTTAGGGTCACCAAGCTTCTAATCGCACCATGCTATGGGGTGAGGGTTCGATTCCCGCTCCGGGCGATGAAACTTTTCGTGAGAATAGTTTCTTCTCCGTATCCACTGGTGCATGCTCCGTGTGTCCCTTGTCTAGTGTTAAGTTTCATTCAGTCTGTGCAGCCTCTGGCTGAAGACGGTGTCCGCGTCTTTAATGTCGCAATGCAGATCTCTGGTGACATCCAGCTGGTCGGAGAACGGCAAATGAGAAACAATTAAATGATTTTTGCGGAATTGTATTTGCAGATTATAAAATAGTTTTTGTTATCACGTGAAATAACTTGACTTGATTAGTAGAGCTGGTAGTATGATTAGCTAAGTACTAAGTCTACATTAGATTCACAAAATAACGATAAAAAAAACTAATGAACGGAGAACGGTTCACAAGAACTAGTTCTTTTTAATGAATTGTTCAATAGAGAATGATTCCCTTAAAAAACTGTTTTGTCTTGGTTTTGTCTATCTCTAGTTACGTACCAACCGATGCTGCCGAATTGCAAGACAAGATTCTGCAAGGTGATATCAAGATCCTCATGGGTGACTTCAACGCGAAGGTTGATTCCGGAAACATGGACGATGAGCACCTCATGGGACGCTATGGTCTCGGAGAAATGAGCGAAAACGGAGAGCTGTTTGCAGAGTTTTGTGGCAACAATGACATGGTGATTGGGGGGATCGCTCTTTCCTCATCGACGAGTGCACAAAGTGACATGGTTTTCCCGTGATGGCGTCACGGAAAATCAAATCGACCACATGTGCATCAGCTGAAAATGTAGACGGAGCCTTTTTGATGTGCGGAACAAACGTAGCGTCCGATAATCATCTCCTAATCCGCGAGTTTCGGCTGCGCATTTCTAGGATCCATCGACAACAGGAGAAAATCGGGCGCCGGTTCAACACACGCCGACTGGAAGACGCTATGGTGACAAGGTCCTTTGTCGTGAAGCTAGAGAACCGTGATGCGGATATTCCAGCAGGTGGAAGCGTAGAAGATCAATGGAGCGCCTTAATCGCCATCGGCGAGAATTATTTTGGGTGAGCTGCGCACCCGGAGAAAGCATTGGAATGATACCTGGAGGATGATAGAGGAGCGAAGGAGCGCCAAAATAGAGCGAGCGAAAACACGAGGAGCCAAAGCAGTAGCCCGTCAGCGCTTTTCTGCTCTCGGGAAGGAAGTGAAACGCTCATGTAGACGGGAGTAAAGTTCGGCCAAAACTCTTTTTATGTGTTTAATCAAAGTTATAGGTTGTCTAGATATGTTATATAGTATTTTTAGTGTTTTAAAAGGGGTATTCAAAAATTACGTAACCTCAATAATTTAAAAAATTGTATAATTCAGTAAACCCCATATTTTTTTAGATATTTTGTTAGAAAATCAATTTGAATTGAATTAAATGATCAACTTTCGATCAAATTCAATCAAGTTTGTTCAAAACGTGTAAAAAATGTGGGAAGATAAATTTTATTTCAGTCAAAAATGGAAAAATAACGTAAAATATATGAAAAAACATGACTTTTTTAAACAACTCTAATTTGAAAACCAGCAAATTTCTGCAAAATATTTAAACGTTTTTATGCAGCCCTAGGCATGATGTTTAAGATGTACTATTCGAAATTGCGGCGACACGTGACGACACGAATCGTTTTTTAACTTAAAAATTATCAAAATTCGTAGGATACAATATATGAAAATTTGAAATGTTTTGTGACATATTAATTTTGCACCATACATGCATTCAAACTGTTCAACAACAAGCTTTCATATGCTGGATAACATAAAACATATATTACATTCTCAAAATATTAATATTTTACTTTTTTCGAGTGGTTCATTTTTCAATTTTGTGACATAGGCCACTTTGGCAGTGAAAATGTCATTGAAATATAAAAGCTGGTATGCTTTGAATTAAGAATCATAAAACTACAATACATCAACTTTGTTATAAGATAAAATTAAGTTTAAAAATATCAAATTCGTTTTTTGGGAGTTTTGGCCGCCCCTTTGTATGGAGCCCGACCAATGTGCGAAGGCGAGAAAGCCGCAAACACCGGCGACATCCGTCTCCTCTACGATGTTTCACGTCGCCTTAGTGGGGATAAGATGAATGCTACGATGCCCGTGAAAGACAAGTCTGGACAGTTACTGACCGACCCGGCTGACTAGTTGAAACGCTGGTTCTAGCACTTTGGAAACCTGTTTCAAGTGTCGCCCACGCCATCAACAACTCAGCATGATTCGCCAAGGGTTGGACGCATTACCCGTGTCAACATCGAAGCTCTATCAGAGCAAGAGACAGAAACAGCCATCCCCCGTAGCATGAAATCAAACAGGGCCCCAGGACACATTCGCATATCAGCTGAGATGCTCAAAGCTGACCCCGTAATATCCGCTCAACTGCTGCATCAATCATTCTGCAACATATGGGAAACAACGACATTTCCGGCCGAATGGATGCAAGGCGTCTAAGTAAAGGTACCGAAAAAGGGTGACCTGACTGTATGCGATAATTGGCGGAGCATCATGTTACTGTGTATCGTTCTCAAAGTCCTTTGCAAAGTGATCCTTAACCGGATACAGTAGAAGATTGACGCAATTCTCCGCTGGCAGTGCGCAGGATTCCGTGCCGGACGATCCTGTGAGGACCATATTGTCACACTCCCTATTATTCTGGAGCAAATCAATGATTACAAAAAGCTTTCGATCGTCTTAACCCGTTTCGGTCCTAGTTGGGAATTTAATTTCAAAAAATCACTGTGACTGCATTTTCCAACCGATTTTTACGAAATTTTGTACGAAGATCGCGCTACATCTCTAGTTGTATGGAAAAATATTAAAATGTTATTTTGGTCCTTGGGGTCTGAGTTATTGAAGGGGTTATATGGGTCAAATCGGGTCAAAAATGGACCAACTTCCTTTTAACCACTGATTACTTGTAAAAAACACATGCAATATGATTGCAAACATGTTCAATAATCTTTTTATTATTACAGACGCATAGTTTGAGTAAATTGGGATTGTCTGGTTTTGGTTCCGGATGTTCCGGGTCGCGTTTGGGGTGCGTTCGGAGGACACTTCTCAAACGTTCCCTACACATGACATTTTGTGTCGCATAATTCTAAAAACAAGCTTGTCATGATTCATTCTTCATAATTTTGTATACTAAGTATATTGAAGGAATATTCAGAGGTTTTTTTGACATACTGAACCTGGGACCATCCGGGGAAATGGCCATTTTGCAAACAGTTATGAAACATGGCTTGCGACATATCAATCTTCATGTTCTTGCCAAACAAGTATGTTAGAGTAGAATTCAGAGGTTTTTAGACATATTGGCCGCCATCCCGGATGTTCCGGGAACCTGGAACCACCCGGGAAGTGGTCATTTTCCAAATTGTTATGAAACATGGATTGCGACACATCAATCTTCATAATTTTGCAAAACAAGTGTGCTAGAGTAGAATTCAGAGGTTTTTGGACATATTGGCCATCATCCCGGATGTTCCGGGAACCTGCGACCACCCGGGGAAGTGGCCATTTTCCAAACAGTTATGAAACATAGCTTGCGACATATCAATCTTCATGATTTTGCAAAACAAGTAAGGCAGAGGAGAATTTAGAGGTTTTTGGACATACTGGCTGCCATCCCGGATGTTCCGGGAACCTGGGACCATCCGGGGAAATGGCCATTTTCCAAACAGTCATGAAACATGGCTTGTGACATATCAATCTTCATGTTTTTGCCAAACAAGTATGTTAGAGTAGAATTCAGAGGTTTTTAGACATATTGGCCGCCATCTCGAATATTCCGGGAACCTGGAACCACCCGGGAAGTGGTCATTTTCCAGATTGTTATGAAACATGGATTGCGACACATCAATCTTCATAATTTTGCAAAACAAGTGTGCTAGAATAGAATTCAGAGGTTTTTGGACATATTGGCCACCATCCCGGATGTTCCGGGAACCTGCGACCACCCGGGGAAGTGGCCATTTTCCAAAAAATTATGAAACATGGCTTGCGACATATCAATCTTCATGATTTTGCAAATGAAGTATGTTAGAGGAGAATTTAGAGGTTTTTGGACACATTGGCCACAATTCCGTATGTTCCGGGAACCTGGAACCACCCGAGGAAGTGGCCATTTCTCAAACAGTTATGAACTAAGGCTTGCGACATGTCAATCTTCATGATTTTGCAAAACAAGTAAGGCAGAGGAGAATTTAGAAGTTTTTGGACATATTGGCCGCCATTCCGGATGTTCCAGGGACCTGGAACCATCTGGGGAAGTGGTCATTTTCCAAACAATTATGAAACAAGGCATGCGACATATCAATCTTCATGATTTTGCAAAACAAGTATGTTAGAGGAGAATTTAGAGATTTTTGGACATATTGGCCATAACTCCGGATGTTTCGGGAACCTGGAACCACCCGGGGAAGTGGCCATTTTCCAAATTGTTATGAAACAAGGCATGCGACATATCAATCTTCATGATTTTGCAAAACAAGTATGTTAGATGAGAATTTAGAGGTTTTTGTACATATTGGCCATAATTCCGGATGTTCCGGGAGCCTGGAACCACCCGGGGAAGTGGGCATTTTCCAAATTGTTATGAAACATGGCTTGCGACATATCAATCTTCATGATTTTGCAAAACAAGTATGTTAGAGGAGAATTTAGAGGTTTTTGGACAAATTGGTCACCATTCCGGATGTTCCGGGATTACGATGAGCACCTCAATGGCGACGTTGCAAGTATCGAAGGTGGCGTGGTAACAGATCTAGGAGTATGTGCACAGGACGAAAGACTTCCGGCCCCTGACCTTCAAGAGATTGAGGAGGAGGTTAGCCGGTTGAAAAACAACAAAGCCGCTGGATCAGATCAACTACCAAGCGAGCTTCTAAAATACGGTGGAGAAGCACTGGTGAGAGCACTACACTGGGTCATTACCAAGATTTGGGAGGAGGAAGTATTACCGGAGGAATGGATGGAAGGTATCGTGTGTCCCATCTACAAAAAGGGCGACAAGTTGGATTGCGGGAACTACCGCGCGATCACACTACTGAGCGCTGCCTACAAAATACTATCTCAAATTTTATGCCGCCGTCTATCACCGATTGCAAGAGAGTTCGTGGGGCAATATCAGGCTGGATTTATGGGTGAACGCGCTACAACGGACCAGATGTTCGCCATCCGCCAGGTGTTGCAGAAATGCCGCGAATACAACGTGCCCACACATCGCTTGTTCATCGATTTCAAATCGGCGTATGATACAATCGATCGAGAACAGAATCCGGATTCCCGGATAAACTGATACTTTGATCCTTTGATCAAGGCGACGATGGATCGAGTGATGTGCGTAGTTCGAGTATCAGGGACACTCTCGAGTCCCTTCGAATCTCGCAGAGGGTAACGGCAAGGTGATGGTCTTTCGTGCTTGTTGTTCAATATTGCTTTAGAGGGTGTAATTAGGAGTGCGGGGATAAACACGAGTTGAATGATTTTCACGAAGTTCATTCAGCTGCTTGGTTTCGCTGGTGATATTGATATTATTGATCGTAAATTTGAGACGATGGCGGAAACGTACATCCGACTAAAGAGTGAAGCCAGGCGAATCGGATTAGTCATTAATGTGTCGAAGACAAAGTACATGATGGCAAAGGGCTCCAGGGAGGAATCACCGCGCCCGCCACCCCGAATTCATATCGACGGTGATGAAATCGAGGCGGTTGAAGAATTCGTGTACTTGGGCTCACTGGTGACCGACGACAACGACACCAGCAGAGAAATTCAGAGGCGCATTGTGGCAGGAAATCGTGCCTACTTTGGACTCCGCAGAACTCTACGATCGAATAAAGTTCGCCGTAACACGAAGTTAACCATCTACAAAACGTTGATTAGACCGGTTGTCCTCTATGGGCACGAAACATGGACCCTACGTGCAGAGGACCAACGCGCCCTTGGAGTTTTCGAACGGAATGTGTTGCGTACCATCTACGGCGGAGTGCAGATGGAAGACGGGACTTGGAGAAGGCGAATGAACCACGAGCTGCATCAGCTGCTGGGAGAACCAACCATCGTCCATACCGCGAAAATCGGGAGGCTACGGTGGGCGAGTCACGTCATCAGGATGTCGGATAGCAACCCGACTAAAATGGTTCTCGAGAGTCATCCGACCGATACAAGAAGACGTGGAGCGCAGCGAGCTAGGTGGGTCGACCAAGTGGAGGACGATCTGCGGACCCTACGCAGTGTGCGGAACTGGAGACACACATCCATGGACCGAGTGGAATGGAGGCGGCTACTATGTACAGCAGAGGCCACCCCGGCCTTAGCCTGACCGGTAAGGTAAGGTAAGGGAACCTGGAACCACCCGAGGAAGTGGCCATTTCTCAAACAGTTATGAAACAAGGCTTGCGACATGTCAATCTTCATGATTTTGCAAAACAAGTATGTTAGAGGAGAATTTATAGATTTTTGGACATATTGGTCACAATTCCGGATGTTCCGGGAACCTCGAACCACCCGGGGAAGTGGCCATTTTCCAAAATAATGAAGATTGATATGTCGTAAGCCATGTTTCATAATTGTTTGGAAAATGGCCACTTCCCCAGGTGGTTCCACTTCCACGGGTGGTTCCATGTTCCCGGATTATCCGAGATCGTAGCCAGTATGTCCAAAAACGTCTGAACTCTCCTCTAGCATACTTATTTTGCAAAATCATGAAGATTGATATATCGCAAGCCATGTTTCATAATTGTTTGGAAAATGGCCACTTCCCCAGGTGGTTCCAAGTTCCCGTAACATCCGGAATTGTGGCCAATATGCCCAAAAACGTCTAAATTCTCCTCTAACATACTTGTTTTGCAAAAACATGAAGATTGATATGTCGCAAGCCATGTTTCATAACTGTTTGGAAAATGGCCACTTCTCCGGATGGTCCCAGGTTCTCGGAACATCCGGAATGGTGGCCAATATGTCCAAAAACCTCTGAATTCTACTCTAGCACACTTGTTTTGCAAAATTATGAAGATTGATGTGTCGCAATCCATGTTTCATAACAATTTGGAAAATGGCCACTTCCCGGGTGCTTCCAGGTTCCCGGAACATCCGGGATGGCGGCCAGTATGTCAAAAAACCTTTGAATATTCCTTCAATATACTTAGTATACAAAATTATGAAGAATGAATCATGATAAGCCTGTTTTTAGTATTATGCGAGACAAAATGTCATGTGTAGGGAACGTTTGAGAAGTGTCCTCCGAACGCACCCCAAACGCGACCCGGAACATCCGGAACCAAAACCAGACAATCCCAATTTACTCAAACTATGCGTCTGTAATAATAAAAAGATTATTGAACATGTTTGCAATCATATTGCATGTGTTTTTTACAAGTAATCAGTGGTTAAAAGGAAGTTGGTCCATTTTTGACTCGATTTGACCCATATAACCCCTTCAATAACTCAGACCCCAAGGACCAAAATACCATTTTAATATTTTTCCATACAACTAGAGATGTAGCGCGATCTTCGAACAAAATTTCGTAAAAATCGGTTGGAAAATGAAGTCACAGTGATTTTTTGAAATTAAATTCCCAACTAGGACCGAAACGGGTTAATCACGAAAACATGTGGGAAGCCCTCAGGCGCAAGGGTGTTCCTGAGAAAATGATCGGCCTCATTGAAGCACAGTGCAGGGCATTTTCGTGCAGAGTACTGCACAACGGTGTTTTGTCCGATCCCATCCGGTCGTTGCTGGAGTGAGGCCTGGTAGGTGCGATTGATCGTGAACCAAATCGTGGGTTAATGTGGCAGCCCATTACCATGGAGTGCCTAAATGACTTCGAACTGGCTGATGACGTTGCTCTCCTAGCTCAACGGCGCTCTGATATGCAGAACAAGCTCGATGATCTTGCCGATCGCTCCTCTGTGGCATGTCTTACCATCAACGCCAACAAGACCAAACCGTTGGATGTAAACACGGTCAACCCTTCCAGTTTTACGGTAGCTGGGCAATCAGTGAAGAATGTTAAAAGTTTCCAATATCTTGGTAGTCAAATGGCAGCCGATGGCGGCACCAAGATCGACATAGGTGCACGGATCAAGAAGGCGAGGGCTGCTTTTCCGAATTTGAGAAATGTATGGTCGACGCACCAAAATCCGACTTTTCAACTCAAACGTGAAATCTGTGCTGCTACATGCCAGTGAAACCTGGTGTGTATCAGTGGAGAACACTCCACGGCTGCAGGTCTTAATCAATAGATGCCTGAGGTAAATAATTCATACATGGTGGCCTCACAATTGGATCTCCAACGCAGGACATCGTAGCAGAGGCAGACCCAGAGACTCATGGCGGCGCAGCCTCAACAACGAAATCAATCAAGTCGACAGAAATTTGACCTGGCCACAGGTCAAGGCGATGGCGGGCAATCACCCAGGATGGAGATCTTTCAGTTCGGCCCTCTGCACCTCCATGGATGCTCAGGACTGAAAGTAAGTAGTATGTAGTAGTAATTCATGGACGCTCCCTAAAATTTCGACATTTGTTTTTTTAGATCCATTGAGAATTGCTGTGATATGATATGAAATTTTAAACCATTTAAGTGCTAGCTATCTCGTCATTCATTGTAATGAATAAAAATTCAAACTGTAGAGGTACCTGTAAAAATAATCTTGATATTTGAACTGATCCAGCGTCCTGTACGAATACTAAATAGGGCCACTGTTCGCACGTGTATGAGCATTATTCTTCCACACAACTTACCTCTTTCGAACGTTCTGCACTCTTTCCGCCCGGCGATGCACCCGCTTTCGCCGAACTGGTCTGTACTTGGTTGTCGTTCGGCATCGATTCCGGTCCGATCGCTCGAAGCAGGAATAAAAATTTCAATACCTGCTTCCAGGCATCCCGTTGCCGAGCGACGTCCACTGGATTGTTGTTAAACTTTCGGCGCCCGAAACCCTGCACCAACTCTGCCACACGTTTGACCACCACCGTCGATCGGCGCCACTGCTCGTCACTACCATTCGAAGCACTAACGAAATTTCCACTGGCCTGGCCACTCCCGCCACCGAAATAGAGCTCCAACGAAAGAGCCTGAAGTGGCCTCAAGAGCAGCTCGTCGATGCTATCACTAGCACTGGCACTTGGTTTGCCGGCGTTGGGACCTGTGTTTTTTCGATCCAAGGAAGAGATAGAACAAGAAAATAGGGTAAATTTACGCTTTCGTTATGAGTCAACCGTGTTTGATTTAGGAAGCTAAAATGGTGAAAATTTAATGAATCGTAAATTATGGAGCATAATTATCGCACAATTTCTGCACGGTACTTCACGGCACGCTGGCTAACAGCCGATTATAAATTTTTGCCCGAAGTTTTATACCCTCGTTAGCTTTGCAGATGTATGAATTGTTGCATACCTAGAGTCAGTGTTGCAAAAATTCAATTCATTCATTTGAACACTAACCAACCAATCTGTTCAGTCATTTTTTCTTCTAGTTATGTTCAAAACGATTTCATTCAATCAGAGCACCTATCAAATGAGAAGCGAATCCTTGTCAATTGAATAGATTGTCACTCGAATGAGTAGCTTAACTCGAAACACGAAAAACCCCGCAAAATTCCGTCAGACTGAAAAAATGTCGAATGTCGGGTCAAAGTCGGGTCAATTTTTATCGAATGTTGGGCCACTGTTGGACCAACATCCATCAAGTATTGGGTCTAAGTTGGGTTTGGTGGCCAAAATAAAAATAGGTGAATGATAGGTTGATGTCGGGTTTGACGACATCAACGATGGTAAAAGCTTGGAACCTACAACACCACACATTTATGCTTCCTAGCTGGGGCTCAATTGAATGATATGTGCCTTGACTGAGGCTGGAGCTGATGTCAATTGAATGATCAGAGGCTATTCAATTGATATTCCGATAGTAAATGGAAAAATGAGTGGTTACCATTCTCAATTTCAGCTTTAAATGTCGGTTGATACTGACACTTCGCACCACTGCCTAGAGTAAAGTGCGAACGCGTGATGTAGATCCTTTTAGCATACTACCTTCGAACACTTTGCTGGATCCAATTATCCAATTATCCATTATTTGTCCAAATTGTTTATGATCGCTATACTGCCGGTGGAAGCATAATTGCCACATGTGCATTTTTGGCAATATTGAGATTTTGCAGCCCATGACCATGTATCATGGTGTACTATAATATATGGAAATAAAAATAGTAGTTTGTTCCGAAAATTGTTGAAAAATCCAACGCCGATTTGTCACATTCTGAAAAGTGGACGCATAAGTGTCACGTTTCATTGGAAATCCTATGAAATTAAAAAATCACTCTAAAACTAACATTAGTGCTCAAATTCAAAATTGGTTGATGTTAGAAAACGACTCGGCATTTATGCTTCATAGTTGAGACAATTTTGCTTTTTCGAACTTTGGACGCGATTTTCTCGATTGTCTGTTTTTGCACATGTGACATTTATGCGTCCACCGGCAGTATACTTGTCGCTATATCATATATCATTCAATTGGTAGGTATATCTCATTCAATTGCATAATTAGTTGATTGAATTGCGCATGTCGTTTCAACCATGTAGACGGGCTTGATTATCTAACGGCTACCGCTTATGATTCGTATGCAGAAGGTACTGGGTTCAATCCCTACCCAATTGATGTTGCATAAATCACGCACATATATTGACAGGCATTACCCTATATAAACCATTTAAGTTGAAATAAAGTGGGAAGTGGCGCCACCATTGTTGAATTACGATTATGAGGAATTCCACGGAGTCATGTCAGTCGATCCTGAGCGACCATTTCAAAAATATCTGAAACTTTGCACAGTTTTTCAATTTCATATAAATCGCCATTTTTTTATATTAAACCTTCATATTCACTCACGACTAACTTTTCAAAAGGGTGTATGCGAAAATAGTTCTAAAATATTCTAAAAGCTGTACAGCAAAAACGGATTGTTCGATTGTTATAAATTTTTCAGCAAAGTTAGATAACTAAATGATGATTCCTTAGAAAATATACACTGTAAAAAATTTCTTTTTCTACTTTGAAAAAATATGATATTTGTCACAAAAACTCAAATATCTCAAAACCCTATCTTTTAACCAACTTCAATTTTTTAGGGGAAATGGCCCATTATATCAGCTATCTACCATAAAATTTTGGTGATGGTAAACTGATAAACAAAAAAGTTATGATATTTCAAACATTTCACAATTTTTACATTTAGTAACAAAAAAAAAATTTTTTCTGTGTAAATTATTTCGAGAATTATATTTTGATGCTGATTTTATTGTAAAGGCTACCGCCTGAATTAAACAAGTTGTTTTCATGATACTTTAGTTTGATTACTCGTAATTACTATAGTATCTATTTGAAACTTAGACGCGATCCAGTGTTGTGATCAAAAATATTGAGATTGTCATACTTTTTATTGTACGTGACTGGTGAAAAAATCCCTTGATAGTGTTGAAAAGCTGTTGATTATAAGAAAAATGGAATTGAATTTATTTTTAAGACAAAAGCTGTATAATAAAAGTTTTTTATACGCGTATACGTCTAGTTTATCCGCAAAAAAAAATCCCTCTTACACACTTATTTCTGAATTGCCTGTTCGGTACTTTTTTGACGAGATTATAACAGCAGTACGATCTCGGTAGTTTCGGTAATCGATTTTACTGAGGCTCAGTAAAACAACTGTCAAAATCGTATGGAAAAGGTAAACAATGCATTTTTGCTGAACGAGTTCGGTGCTCAGCAGTTTTAATCTCGTCAAAAAATTACCGAACTCGGTAATCAAAATTAAGTGTGTAGAGAACAGACTTTATGATCGGAAGAATGCGAGTAACTTCAACAACAACAAATGCATAAGAGGTACATACCACAGACAAACAGACGAAACGCCTAGAACAATTTTAGTGAAAATTCATCGCCCAGTTCACACTATCACCACCTGGTGGAAACGTTTCACGAAACACTGCGTTGTGCAATATCGTCATCAGAAGGCGCTAGTGTGAAACGTCAAACGCAAAGAAAAACGATGGGCGCTCTTCTTGTTATGAAAGCCACAACCAAGATTCAAAATGATCGTTGAAGGCGTGGTCAATGAAAATTTCGCCAGTGTTACGTTTGTTTGTCTGTATACATACCTGACAATGCTCACGAAAAAAAAACAAAAAAATACTACCGCTATGAATATTAAAAATTGTATAGTATTTTTTTTCTTCAGCCACCAACACCAAACAAGTAAGTTAAAATTAATAAGTGATTTTGTTTATTATAATCTAACGAACAAGATGAACAGTCGCTTTCTCAAAGGTCTTCAACTCAACGCTCCACAGTGGGATCATTCTAAAAAAAGACGATCAAAACCTCTAAGAGCCGTTAGATGACATTTTAGCATATAGGTGTCTTTGGAAGATATGTTCAGCAAAATCATCTCTATTTTTATGCATATTCACTGTATGGTAAAACTGTAGGGTGAACCCGAGCAAAAAAATATTTTTTCAAAATATTTTTTTAGAGGGTAGATATCTTCAGCAAAGTTGTAGAACAAGTAATTTCAAGTAACTTTGCTGAAGACATCATATAGTTTGGACTTCATTTTTAGGGAGAAAGTATGAAAGTTTAAAAAACAACTTAAAAATCAGTTTTTTTAACTTTTCCATGATTATATCGTAAAATTTCAACGTGATATGTTCTACAAGTTTGTAGGTACTACTGGAATACACTACCTTGCCGAAGACACCAACTCTGTAGAATTGAAAATTGCTCCAGTAAACCATTTTTTTTTTGAAATTTTTTCACTATTTTCACTATTGAATATTTTTTGAATAGGCACTTTTTGGCAGCCGTGCTATCAAAATTTCAATGCTTTATCATGTCCAGAATAGACCAAAAGTGACTTAACAATCGGGTCTGATAAGGCACTTTGATTTCTGATGCTATTTTAATAGTCATTTTTCAAAGAAAATATTCACAAATTTCATACAAATCATTTAATACAAACTGAAAACTCACGAAAACTTTTCGACATTAATATTTGTTAATACAAATAGTATTCTTGTTGAAATAGTCTACATTTCTAACACTGTGGTTGACTTTACATTGAATACCCGACAAAAATATCGCTTTTTAAATTTTTAGATGAGTTAAAAACTCACTATTGAATATTTTTTGAGTAGGCACTTTTTGGCAGCCGTGCTGTCAAAATTTTTATGGTTCATTATGTCCAGAACAGACCAAAATTGACTTAACAATCGGGTATGATTAGGCACTCTGATATCTGAAGCTTTTTAATAGTAATTTTCAAGGAAAATATTCACAAGTCTCATGCAACCTTTCGATATTATTTTTAGCTCATCCAAGTAGTAATTCTGAATAAAAAAATCAAGTTAAACAAATATAGTCTATTTCAACTGTTAGTGTCATTTATTTTGAACAACAAATTTTGAAAGAGGGAAAAGCCTCTTTGAGTGATTTCTTCATTTCCATTCTCAAAAAGGCACAAAACCTTTTTATCTTTCCAAAAAATCGTTATAATATAAACTTAAAACTAAAGGCTCCTCCGGAAAAGTAACCATAATCGAGCCGTGATCTTGATGCGGTTTTGTCAAGGGATTACCCAAGGTAATATGTTTACGACGAAGGAATTTTTTAAAATCATGGACAGGAATCGACCTAACGGACGCAGTTCTTCAAAACTGGAATTTAAAGAGATTTTAAAGAATATCAAACAGCATAACCAATTTCAATAAAATATCTGTGAAGAATTTTCATCATGACGTCAGATTTACAACCTAGAATATCTCTAACAGATACTGGCTATTTCAATGTGATGTAACAATGTTTCACTCGTTTTATTTTATTTTTTTTATTTTCAATACAAAACTTATAGAGGCATTCATTATATTTTCGCCTTTTTAGTTTTTTAACAGAAGTTATAATGTTATAAATTATCATTGTTTATAATTGATATATATTGATATATATTGATTAATGTATGTATTTTAACATAAACAAATGCACTGGGAATTACAATAAAAAATTAGATAAAAAATACAGTTTTTAATTGGTTTTAAAATCTCATCTAAAAATTTAAAAAACGATATTTTTTGTCGGGTATTCAATGTAAAGTCAACCACAGTGTTGGAAATGTAGACTATTTCAACAAGAATACTATTTGGATTAACAAATATTAATGTCGAAAAGTTTTCGTGAGTTTTCAGTTTGTATTAAATGATTTGTATGAAATTTGTGAATATTTTCTTTGAAAAATGACTATTAAAATAGCATCAGAAATCAAAGTGCCTTATCAGACCCGATTGTTAAGTCACTTTTGGTCTATTCTGGACATGATAAAGCATTGAAATTTTGATAGCACGGCTGCCAAAAAGTGCCTATTCAAAAAATATTCAATAGTGAAAATAGTGAAAAATTTTCAAAAAAATTGGTTTACTGGATCAATTTTCAATTCTACAGAGTTGATGTCTTCGGCAAGGTAGTGTATTCCAGTAGTACCTACAAACTTGTAGAACATATCACGTTGAAATTTCACGATATAATCATGGAAAAGTTCAAAAAAGTGATTTTGAGGTTGTTTTTTAAATTTTCATATTTTCTCCCAAAAAATGAAGTCCAAGCTATATGATGTCTTCAGCAAAGTTACTTGAAATTACTTGTTCTACAACTTTGCTGAAAACATCTACCCTCTAAAAAATTATTTTGAAAAAATATTTTTTTGCTCGGGTTCACCCTACAGTTTTACCATACAGTGAATATGCATAAAAATAGAGACGATATTTCTGAACACATCTTACAAAGACACCTATATGCTAAAATGTCATCTAAAGGCTCTTAGAGGTTTTGATCGTCTTTTTTCAGAATGATCCCACTGTGCGCTCTCTTGTAGACCGTTTGATGAAAAAAAATGTTCAAAAGAGTTACGAAATCTCACCGAAAGCACCATAGATAAACTGAAAGAGACTGGTTATGCCCAAATGTCCACATTGTGTACAAAATTACGCATTTGCACGTCCTGCCGTCTAGAATTTGACAAACGAGCCATCTGTATATCATCGGTAAAGCAGGGCGCAGGAAGTTCGAAAACGACAACAACTGAGAAATTGCCATCAGCGACATCTGTTTAAACAATTTAATTACGCCCCTTTTCAAAAATGCCCTGTAATATTCTTCAACATCTATACCCATTTCAATATTTTTAACGTTGCAAAACACGCTTTCAACATTCATCTTGAAGAAGAGGGAAAACACTTGTCCTCAAATGTAACAGCAAATTAATGAATAAACGACTAATGCGCGGAGGGCGTGATAAAATCGGAACATTACGGTACATAGTATATTATATTATATGTATATATAATATATAATAAAAACAACTTGTTTTACTCACGCAAGGCCATTAACAATAAAATCAGCATCAAACTTCAATTTCCGGCCGAAATAATTTACACTAAAAAAAATTATTACTAAATGTGAAAATTGTGAAATGTTTGAATTGTCATAACTTTTTTGTTTATTTTCATGGTAGATTGCTAATACAATGGACCGTTTTCTCTAAAAAATTACGTTGGTAAAAAGATAGGGTTTTGAGATATTTGAGTTTTTGTGACAAAAATGATATTTTTTAATGTTAAAAAAGATTTTTTTCACAGTGTATATTTTCTTAGGAATCGCCATTTAGTTATCTAACTTTGCTGAACAATAAAATCAGCATCAAATCGCAATTCCCGGCCGAAATAATTTACACAGAAAAATTTTTTTTACTAAATTTAAAAATTGTGAAATTTTTGAAATGTTATAACTTTTTTGTTTATTAGTTTACCATCACCAAATTTTTATGGTAGATTGCTAATACAATGGACCGTTTTCCCTAAAAAATTCAAGTTGGTAAAAAGATGGGGTTTTGAGATATTTGAGTTTTTGTGACAAAAATGATGTTTTTCAATGATAAAATAGATTTTTTTTCACAGTGTATATTTTCTTAGAAATCACCATTTAGCTATCTAACTTTGCTGAAAAATTCATAACAATCGAACAATCCGTTTTTGCTGTGCATATTTTTGAATATTTTTGAACCATTTTCACATACACCCTTTTGAAAAGTTAGTCGTGGCTCTAAATAAAAATTTGATATCGAAAAATGGCGATTTAGATGGAACTGAAAAACTGTGCAAAGTTTCAGTTCAATAGAAAATCATGAATTAAAAATTTTCCTTAATTTTGATGCTGTTGCTTGGAATCGCTCTTATACCAGTGTAATCGTGAGTCAGCAATAGTGGCTCCACTTGCCACTTTAGTTCAACCTTAATGGTTAATGTAGGGCAATGCGTGCCAATATATGCCACGGCGTGTGTATGGGAAAAGTTTATAACAAAAAAATGGGCATCGTCAAATTTTTCGCTATTCAAAAATAGAGGCTTTCAGCTTTCATTTGCAGGGTCCCTCAAAAAAATCCACCGATGGATGCCGAACAACTTTTTCAGAATACTGTTTTTCCCCATACAAAATGCACGGTTCCAAATTAATCCCTATTTCTACTTAACAAACATACCCAATTTTTGTATGAAAAAGTTCCCCCGATGGAATATTTCGATGTTGGGCTTGAATGAAAGCTGGTAGCGTCAACTTTCACGTAGCGTAAAAATTAGCGATTCCCATTTTTTTGTAATAAATTTGTTCTACCAGACACACCGTGATGCGCTTTACATATGCAATCCGTATAGCTTCAACAGCATGGTTACTTGGGTAGTGCGTCCCCTTCCTCCTACATTGTATCTTTCTATGTGTACTTTCTCTTTCCTCTCTACATATACAACTCATGTACATTCATTTGTTCGTTCGTAGTCATCGCTAGAATCAGAAACGGGTCAAAGAAAATCCATTTCCCTTCCTTTCAACTTTCATTGCACAGTATCTGTCAGGAAACGCCTACGAGTTATGCAATCATGCGAACTGTTCCGCATAACTTCATAATGATAAAACACGCAATTCTATCACCTAACGCAGTGTTTCCCAAACTTTTAAGAGGTATCGCCCCCTTGGAGCTTGAGAAAAACTTTTTCGCCCCCCAAAATGAGATATATTATTTTTATGAAAAAAGGCTGAAACTTAGTTGAGCTGAAGCCCTCAAAAACCCACTATTTGACACTACTGTGGGAAACTGATATTTAATGTATCCAGGCTTGTTATTTGCTCCCACAATGTGCCTCAAATGAACGTTTTTGCTCTCTTTATCTTTGTGCGTTCCTACCGAAGTCGTTTGTGCGGAGCGATGCACAAAGAGAGAACGGGAGCGAGACCAAGAGAAACTTCGAGCCACTTGAATCAACACAAAGTGTAACTTTTTTGTGCCTCATTTTTGAGCAACCCGGTAAGTTGGTGGACTATTTTTATGGCGTTGTTCGCAGTATGAGCTCGCCGATCGGGTGGTATGTCATAATTGCACATATAAATACTTGTGCAATTGTTAATAAATGATTTGTTATCACAAACATATTCATGTTTACTCCCGGCGTACACAAAGTGCCTCAATTTTGAGGAAACGCACTTTTTTGAGCAATCAATCCGCACGTTTTTCGGAGTCACAAGCTACAAGCAGGAAGCTGAAACAAAACGAGAGAAAACGCTCTAGCTTTGAATGCGGGAGCGCGGAGCAGATTTTTTGTTCTCTTGTTTTGCTCTGAGGAGGATTCCATGCCTGAATGTATCTAAATTAGTATCGCTCTTATTAAAAAAAAAACGCATTATTGCATGTATAACAATACATTTTGAAATCATGTTTTTGCTATACATATTCTTGAACAAAACGAGCAAACAGAACGGACTGTAAACATTTACGAAAACTCGTTATCTTACACCAGATATTGTACTAGTGTTTTTGAAAAGGGTTCTCCTACTGGTGGGATATTGCAATACAATTTTAAAAATATTTTTAATACAGAAAGAACAAATCAGGAATATATCTGTGTATTTTCAAATGTAGTCAGCTTTTCAAAGTAAATGCAAATAATGAAAAGCCAGTATAAATTGGAGGAACTTCTATTGTCAAATAAGTAAATATGCTCGGTTTTGATTGATTGATTGATTTGTCTTTATTAGAGAGACTTTCAGCCCTTGGCTGGTTCGTCTCTTTTCGGTTTTGAGGAAAATCAACGCTGTATTCGTGAAAAAAATCAAAATAGCTACTAGTAATAAGTTTGAAATTTTCAAACAATGTGTGATAGCTCCCATCCAAAACGTGTTCTGAAATTCGTCTGAAACATCATGATTTTCATTGAAAATTCCATGCAAAAAAGCGCACATGAATTAAAAACAAAACTTTCTCATCAAGTAAAAAACTGTTCTTCTCATAATCTCTTATAAAAGTTTCTTCATAGTTTCCTAACATGTATAATATTAGATCTCCATAATTCCTAGGAATTATTTAGGAAATTCATATTGCAGGCTTATTTGTATTTTTTTTTTCTTGGAATTTTGACGAAAAGTCCCCATAAACATAAAAACAAATTCTGTAAAATGTAATCGATCTCAAAACAGACATTTTTCAATAATCCTAGAAACAACAAAATTTGAAATGTTGGGGATTTTTTATGATTCAGTTGACATTCTGGACTAGTATTTCATTACTTTTGATTTTTTTCAATTATTCAAAAAATCGCCCCCTTTTTTAGTATTTTCGCCCCCCAATTTTGGTTTTTCACATTTTCGCCCCCTTCGGCCTGATTTTCGCCCCCTGGGGGGCGATTTCGCCCACTTTGGGAATCACCGACCTAACGCCTAGCATCCATGCACCAGAGATGGAAAATGATGAAGATTGCAGCTGAGCAGTCACAAACCAAAACAAACATACTCATGAACAACAGGGGCCCGAGAATACTCGCATTTCTTTATTCGTGAGTAAACGAAGCTGGCAAGCACTTGCATGTGATTCGCGAAGCTTCGTGAGTTTTTTGCATTTTGACGAAATACGCATTTTATCGACTGGCAGTGCTGCTTTTCAGGAACAATCAAACATAAATCATTAGTTTATGTTGGATCATCACTCGATTTGCCATTATAACCACAATAAAATTCACTTCCCGCACCTCCACTAGTTCTTCACGAATAAAAACTCATAAGTGTTTCTGCTTTTGTTTTGCTTCTTACACACGAAGCAGGCGGGTACGAATAAACTCACACACTGTTTACTCTCGGAATCGTGAGTAAGCCTTGTGTTGGCTTTACACTCGCGAATTGCTTCATGATGAGAGTAATTCCATCACTGCCATGCACCAACGCAGCAGGCTGACTAACGCACCATGGCCAAAACACCCCACTGGCCAAAACTGATGGTTCTACACTACAAGGGAGTGTCACTCAAAAATTGTTCATAATCACGGATTCAAAACTCGGATGTCACGTCACCACTGTAGGGTCAAGTGGGGTAAAATGCCATTTTTCAAACTTTCATCGTTTTCAATGATAATTAGCCTCATTTCTTAAGCTTTCAAAGTGGTAACAGCAACTAGACAACATTTGCTCGACTTCAGCAAAAATATTCACTAAACTATTGAATTTTCATCGATTTTTAACGATTTTAAAAACTAATTCGTAAAACGGAAGTGGTACAATAGGTTTTCGGGAATTTCCGACTCCTTTTCCGCCCTCTGTCCCGCTTTTTTCGTATATGAGCTTGAGCATGAGCATAGATGACCGCACAATTCGTTGTTGCTACTCCGTGATTAACCAGAGCAATCGAAATTGTACAAGGAACCAATGAATAGGGCTTGGGACTAGCTTACTATTCTCAATGTACACAGTTCGAGAGCTCTCAACTTTATTAAGGTCAATAACGGCGCCGGCCACGTCCTTATGGTCATCGAGGAAGGGAGGGAATGTTAGTAAGACAAACGTTGTTAAAAAGACCGCGAATCGCTGCATCTCCACGTTTGTCTCAGGAAGGAGATTTTTGTTAGTAGGGATGGGTACATTGTCAGTCTGGGAGTCACCTATGGTTGGTGATATGATTTGACAATGGATCAATAACACTAACTTCCGCGCACAATCGACCACTTTTCAATACGAAACATATCTAATAAAAGAAATCCTGTCACGCGTCTCCACCCCAGCAGGGAGCAGAAACTTTTAGTCCATTCCACGCAGGGATGAACTGAACGCAACAAAGGACACATCAGTAAACCAAAGCGTATGCATTCACAACATGGTACATTGTGAACACTAAACACCCGCCTCTGTCCTGCTTTTTTCGTATATTCAATAAATGGGGTGTTACCCCCCTCTTCGCAAAACGATGGTCGTCATATTTGAATGACCCCTTACATGGAAAGCGTATACATCAACAACCATGCGCCTCCACGTGTGCCTCAATCTCGTTGGAAACACTTGGCTGGTAACAAAATCACCAGAAAACCTTAATTGCTAGCACGAAAAACCGGAAGTTGCCATGCCAATTTTCATTGGGAAATCAAAAGATTTTTCGCGGGTTTGGTGGCCTAGCTTCTGGAAGATGCAAACATATCTTGACACCATTCACCTATAGTAATGATCAAGTCCCATTCAGGAATGATTTTATGGGGTGGGCCATTTTACCCCATCTTGGCATTTTGGACTTTGTTCCCCTATAATGATTGAGCATTTCAATTTTTTCCTAAATTCAGAGATGGTAATACTGTTTATTTATTTTTGCATATTGCGACTCTGAAGTCAATATAGTTAGGATTAGGCTGATTTCAGCATATGTTTTATCAAAATAAATTAATGCCAATAATTTTCCAAGAAATCATCCAAGCATATGGAGCATATGCACTCATAATACCAATCAATCAGTGCTATATCAATGAATTTATTTATTCAGCATGTTTTAGTCTATTTTGGTACACGCATCCAAACGTCCAACTCAATTAATTACACATACAAATTCTGGAGTATGGTTTAAAAGTAGGCACAGCGAAACGCAGCATAGCCTGCATTGCATTCAAAATATTAAGCAATTCCATCCGTTCAAGAAAGTTTCTTCCGCATTGGAATTCTGCAGCCTGCGTTATACACAGAATCTGAAACGTTCAGCTGTTCATGTACACTCTCAACCAATTGCCTTCGCGCTTGACTAGAACGTTCCAACCAACAGCATGATGCTATTGGACCAATAACAGCAAAAAAAAAAGACCGACCGAAAACAACACCGAAGCGACAATAGGTAGTCAGTTACGACCAACTAACGTTGGAAAAGTTTGGCACAAGATTGTCGCCTGTTATTTGTTGGCAGTTGGCAGCTACCTTGAAGAACCGCATGCCATTGCTGTGCTCGAAAGAAGGCGGTAGAATAAAAAGTGAAACCATTCCTCCGTCTACCAAAAGCATGCAATGGAAAATGGAGTCATCACCGACCATGTGGGGAACGATATACATAGGTACCTATTGCAACACATTTCGCACGGTTATTCTGGATAACCAAGCTGGACGGTGCGGTAGCGTGTTGTTCACTTTGCTTCGGAGTCTATCGGATGTACTTCATATGAGTAAAACGACAGATTTTATCATATTGGAGTAAGCCGAAAAACAGCTACTCCAATATCAAGCACACTCGGAAAGTGGATCAATATGCAAACAGATCCTCGTAGAACGAATGCTTTTTGCAGATTGTTTTGATACCAAGTCTTGTAATACATTGCTGAAATCCAAAATGGTGTATGTCAGTTATGTGGTCTGAGGTTGTAAATTCAATAGAATAAAGAAATGAGAAATGCACTATCCTCACGCCACAATACAACTAAGTCAACTGCGTTCACAAAGAAGGTATTTTTTATGAGTGTGTACTTTAACTTAATAAAGAAAGTAAATGACCAATATAAAAAAATCTACAGATTTGTGCTCTTGACATTTTTATATCTCTATCTTAGATAATTTGAATTTTTGACCCCATTCTCGGCACTATAGGTAGACAAAATTATGCATTATCTGAATTCACAACGAAACGACCGTTTTCGTCCACTATTCCCATCCGAATCAGATACTTTATTACGTGAACTTGTCGTTAACATAAATTGTTGTGAATATTTTCTGCCGGAAAGATGATTTTGAACGAGTTTACTTAACCTAGTACAGTGTGGAGTGGACCTGGTGTGATGGTTAGAATACTTGACTATCACGCCGAGGACCTGGCATCGAATCCCACTCCCGAAAAACTCGCTTAATGTGAGTTCTTCCTTCGCGGGATTTAAAAGGATGCCTGTGCCCACGTTTTGCCCTTTACTGGACTAGCAGTTAAGAAGCATTGCAGTTAAACCGTTTGCACCGACCAAACTTCTACTGCACCACCATGTATTTATTGCGCAGTCATATCTTTGGCATATCAGTAGCTTCAATAGATAAGCTTCGGGTCAAGTGCATTAGGGTGAAATTAACCTTCGCCATATGCGCTAATTCCCGTCATATCAGACGGAAAATAGTTAATAACACTAGTTTACAGCATTTTTGAACTCGGTAAGCTGATGATCATTTTTGGTGTAGAATCATGCCCTGAGTTCGAAAACGCAAAGGAAAAAAAAATACAGTAGAGCGGAATTTTTTTCGACTTTCCATACAAGGTTGATGATTTGAAATCGATTTTTGTTCTATTTTTAAGCAACATCGCTCACTTCACACATCTCATTCTCCGTAATCAATGCTCCGATTCAGCTGATTTTTTTACTGTAACTCGCCTACATATGTAATGTCAAATAAACGTTGAGAAAGAAGTTTTAGATTGTTTTTTTTTCTTATTGAAAAAAAATATATTTCTTCATATTTTTTTGGAAATTTGGCTAAAGTTTAAGGAGATCGTCCCTAAAACTCGCCAATATCTTGAATTTCATCTATCTGACGTAAAACCTGCATTCAGAGGATCGAATGGTATTGTATTCAGCTTTTTATTTATGGAAAAATAATTGTATGTTTTAACTATATAATTGTTCATAGTGCATCGTTTTTTTATGTGGCCGATGCCAGAAAAGCATTTGGACAGGTTTGAGATCAGGGCCCATATAGCCGAGGCGGTAAACGCACGGGTATTCAGCATGACCATGCTGAGGGTGACGGGTTCGATTCCCTGTCGGTCCAGGATCTTTTCGTAAAGGAAATGTCCTTGACTTCCTTGGGCATAGAGTATCTTCGTGCCTGCCACACGATATACGCATGCAAAATGGTCATTGGCAGAGGAAGCTCTCAGTTAATAACTGTGGAAGTGCTCATAGAACACTAAGCTAAGAAGTAGGTTTTGTCCCAATGAGGACGTTACGCCAAGAGAGAGAGAGAGAGATCAAAGTTCCAGCCACTTCCTTTGGCAATTCCAAAAGTAACAGCGCTGACGAGATAAATTCGGTAAATGTTTGAATCTTCAACTCTTTAAAAAAAATCGCAATATAGAATTTTGAGCCGCCATTTTGGATTTAAGTCCACCATCTTGAAAATTCAGGTCGCCATTTTTGGGCTCCAGACTACTTCCCCATACCAGATATACCTATATTGAATGGTTTTAGAGCCTAAAACTCCATCAAATAGCCACCATCTTGCATTTGGATCCGCCATCTTGAACATTATGGTCGCCATTCTTGGATTAAACAACCGCCATCTTGATTTTTGAATTCTGGTTACCATTTTTAGTAGTCCAGACTACTTACCCATACCAAATATACCCCATATTGCATAATTTAAGAGCCAAAAACACAGAACAGCCGCCATCTTGAATTTGGAGCCGCCATCTTGTATATTCTAGCCGCTATTTTTGGACTCCGGATATCTTCTTTATACCAAATATATTGCATCGTTTTAGGGCCTAAAATCAATTAAACAGACGCCATCTTGAATTTTGAACCGCCATATTCGATTTTAGACTGCCATCTTGGATATTCTGGTCACCATTTTTGGACTCCAGACATTTTTCCCATACAAAATATACCGATATTTCATGGTTTTTGAGCCTAAAACACCATTAAACAGTCGCCATCTTGAATTTTGAGCCACCATATTGGATTTTACACCACCCTCTTGAATATTTTGGTATTTTTTGGACTACATTGTAACCGGTTGGTTCCAAGTCTTAAGATTTTCGATTGTATGAGTGCCTGTTTGTGTAGAAAATTCACGTTTTTAATATATAAGATACAGTAGGCCCCGTCCTAGCGAGTAACCGTACCGTTTTCCAATAGGACCTCGTATCCGTTTTAATAGAACGGTCAACACACGGCGGCTCGGAAGTCAATATGGCTTCCGAGCCTAATCGCTAACGAACCGCCATCGTCCCATTCAGGACGATTCCCTCAGGCCGTTGGCCTTAATCGCCAAGGAGGGACCCTTCTCGGCACGGTCGTTCCGGTATCGTCCTGGGCCGTGCCGATTACGTCAAAGAAGGATGACGCCTGATCGCCCAACACCATCCAGCAACGCCCGCTGGTTCCCGTCGGCCAAGCATCGGCCCGACAAACCCGCCATTGCGATCCCAAGCTGCCCCGGCGGCGAAGTTCCGGCCACACGGTAGTGCAGGAGCAGCCGTGTGGGCCAAAGCGACGAGGAGTAAGTCTGCAGCAACAGTGAGTACCGTGCAGTGCCTTGGCCTATTAGTCTCACTTACACGCCACACCAAAAATGTCCAACCCACAGAAAGGTTTTAATAAATGTTAGAAATGTGAATCTTCTTGTATTTTCATACTTTGTCCGCGAAGCCCCTCCGATTACCGAGTAGCATGCCGGCCCTGAGACCCAGATCGAGGGGTCTCATACTACTGAGCTTGTCCCGGGAGTAATTGGGAGCCACTGTGGCTGCGGAGCAGCCCCATAAGTCTCCGTGGTTACAACATACAGGGGATGGCCAAAATGTTTGGGATAGGCAACTTTTTTTTCTCTCACAAAAAAGTTCAACATGCTATAACTTTTCATAGAGTGCATCAAAAAACCTCAAGTTTTGACTGTTTGTCAACCTATTATATGTGCATCATTGGTACAAATTTGGGCTCGATAGATTAATCTTTCGCAAAGTTAGAACCGTTCGGGTAAAACACTATTTTTAAGACAACTCATTTTTGAGCTGTCATATCTCGGAAACCAGTGAACCGAATTGAATGAAATTTTGAACGTACACTTACAATATACGAATGCTTCCCAAACTATTAAAACATAGATACTTTTTGAACGTTGAAAAAAGTTATTATGGATTGACACTTTTTGAATTTTTCTCGAAAAAATATATTTTTTTTTACGTCAATGTCAATAAACTTTAGTGTTGATGTCCAAAGATTTTCCACTTCTGTTCTCAAGCTATCTTTAATCAGATATATTAGAGCCTATTAAGATTAAAGGAAGAACACATTTAGTAATTTTTGCGTGGTATTGTAAATTTGACTTATTTTCCTCTATATGGGTAAAAATTTCAACCCGGTATAACTTGATTCGCCGTGAAAAATAAAACGTTGTATTGAGTATCAATATATTGTTGATAAACGTTGAAAAATTCATTCAATTCGGTTCACTGGTTTCCGAGATATGACACCTCAAAAATGAGTTGTCTGAAAAATAATGTTTCACCCGAACGGTTCTAACTTCGCGAAAAATTATTCAATCGAGCCCAAATTTGTACCGATGATGCACATATACCAGGTTGATAAACAGTTAAAATTTGAGATTTTTTGATGCACTCTATGAAAAGTTACAGCATGTAGATTTTTTTGTGGGAGAAAAAAAGTTGCCTATCCCAAACATTTTGGCCACCCCCTGTACTTCGTTTCCATACCAAATGTACCCCTTATTGCATGGTTTCAGAGCTTATAATTCTATTACTTAGTCGCCATCTTGAATATGGAGCCGCCGTTTTGAATATTAGGCTGCCATCTTGAATTTTTGGCCGACATCGTGGACAATATTCGTCAACCATGCTAAAGGTTACAAAAATCGCCGCAGTTTGATGTGTCACATGATGGGACTTGGTTCCGTTTTATATACGGCCAGTTCTACCGGTGCTGCTCCGGATCTTTGAAATGGCCATAACTTCGGAACGCCTGGACCAATTCGGACCATTTTAATAGCAAACAATGCTGTAGAATTCCGGTTCGATTCGTGTTAAGATCCGAAAAATCGCCCAATGAGAAGTGTCTTAAAAATAAGTGAACTTTTTTGCGCACAGACATACATACAGGGGATAGACAAAATAATCGGGACAGACAAAATTCTCATTTTTCAAAAAATATTCAACTAGTTGTAACTTTTTGAAAAGTGCATCAAATATTCTCAAATTTTTATTGCAAGTTGATGAACTAATTGTGTATCGGTCCAAATTTGGAAAAGGTCGAGTTATTCTGCACGAAGTGCTAAATATTCTAGAAAAAGGTATAATTATCCGAGAGCTGAATTTGAGCTGTTATTCTGGATTCAATGAACCAAATGCAATGAATTTTTGACCATTTATGATTTATATAATAAGCTATAAAAACTTCTCAGTCAAAGTGCAAATTTTCGGTAATACCAATCCGTATGGTCAATTATGAAATTTCAAATAACTCAACGTACATATGTACAGATGGGTAAATTATTGGTTAAATTGGGAAAAAATCCACAGCTCAGGTGAGATTTGAACTCACGACCCTTATTCGCTAGACAAGTGCTTAACCAACTAAGCTACCGAGCCAATTAATTACCCGGCAACCTAGTTGTCATAAGATTCAATTCTAATCTCATCGATCTATATCATCCTCCCCTGAACCGCAAATATAATCATCTCTGTTGTACGAAGAGCGAAAGCGATTTGTTTATTGTTTGAAACTGTTTGCCTATCGTACAGGCAACGCTTCCTCAACCACTTGCAGAGGAAGAACAATGCTACACACTTCGAAAAAATCTTGTAAATTTGTGTCATATAAGTCCGACATATAAAAGCAACACATTTGACGCAAAATTGTGTGCGATCTTATTTTTACAGGAAACGGAAAACGTTTGACTCATGTAATTTTACCGCAACAGCTCAGCGCGTCGGCTGCTTGTATACATGATTGAGAACTGTGCTATTTATAGCACCGAATATTGATACAAAAAAATACAAAAAGTTCCATTTGGGAATCGAACTTCGATCCTCAGAGTGTCAGTTTTCGATCTTGCTCTCTCTGCTGACTCACCTCGTTGAAGAGATGGCAGTCGAAGATGAACAGCTTCTACCATAAACAAACTTGCCAGTTCGGCTGTCGCGTCGTCACTGCTGGCGTGTATGTATGTACTGAGACAGCCGTCATCGCAGCCAAGCAGACAAAGCCGCCATCTGATTGACTGAGCGTGACTGTTTTCGTTTACCATTGCATCGGCTGATGGCAACGGATTGTCATTTCCAGGTTTGTGGCTCAACTCGGTGTTAATTTTATGAGTGGTTTTCATCACCATCGTAATAAACAAATTTCCAATCGACTGCAGTCTTCATCTGATTTTTTAAGATGCTGTTTGACAGTTCAACATCAGTAATCATTATGTTTCTGTAACATATCGCGTAAATTTACAGCATAGAGAACTAAATTATCAGTTCTGTGATTTAAAATTATGGCCGGAAGAACTCAAACAATATAAACTTAATACGTACGTCACAAAAAGTGTAAAAATGAGGAACATTTATGTTTATGTCAAAGCTTTTTCAGGCAGTTCGATCAGTTGTGTCACTATTAAAATTGAGATTTTTTTAGTGTGTACCTGGAAGGCGATCAAACGCGTAGTTCGCATTCTGTTTGATACGACGGGTAACTACGTAGAGGTAGATGCTCGAAAACGACTCACTCAAAGTGCAAATTTTCGGTAATACCAATCCGTGTGTATATATGTACGTTGAGTTAATTGAAATTTCATATAAAAACTTCCAACTTAACTTAAAATTCTTAACACGGAAGAAAATTGTAACGATTAGATTGTTTTTTTTTTACAGTAAATTATCCAAAACTTCAACACCGTTTCAAAATTCAAGATGCTAATTATAGTTCATTTAAATTCCCTCTAATCGACTTGGATATAAATATATTTTGAAGGAAAGTAACAACATAGCCGGCAATAAAATGAAAATGTAATGAGATGCATATTAAAAATAGACCAATTTGCAAAAAAAAAAAATCATGAAATAAAAGATATCGCTTTGACTTTTTCTCTTGTTAATAGTTTCAAGTTGAATCAAACGTCATTCAGAACTCATTATATAAGTCATAAATAAATAGTCAAAATTTAATTGCATTCGGTTCATTGAATCCGGTGATATAACAGCTCAAAGTTGGCCACCGAATATTCATACCTTTTTCAAGAATCTGTAGAAGTTAGACCACTGATACAACTGCAGTAAAAATTTGAAAATATTTGATGCACTTTTCGAAATGTTACAGCTAGTTGAACATTTTTTGAAAAATGAAAATTTTACCTGTTCCGATAATTTTGTCTATCCCCTGTACACATACAGACATCATCTCAATTCATCAAATTTCAAGATTGGTATATGTGACTTGGCCCTCCGAGCCTTTTATCGAAAACTTGTTTTTTGAGTGAATATATAGCCTTTTAGTACACTTAGGTGTCCGAGAACAGCAGAAAGCACTGCCCAGATTTTGATGAAATTTTGCAGAATAACCTTAAGATGTTCCCATGCAAAATTTGAAGCAATACCTTCTTGGTGGTTCCGGAGAGACGTAGGGTTTGGCGACCATAGGAATGTGTTTTAGTGGGTCGAGGAGAGAGTAGTCCTGGCTTCTACCGGCATTGTAGAAGACGGCCTCATCCCCACACTACCCTAACCTTCCTGTTAGGGTGTCTGATGAGCAGATTTATCCCCCTATGGTTTAGAAGAAAAAAAAAATGCAAAATTTGAACAATTTTGATGTGGCTATTGCAGAGTGCAGGGGTGGTACACAAATTACGCCACGCTTTTAGGGGGAGTGGGGGTTTTGCAAAACATGACGACCTATACAAAAATTTGTAAGGTCCCACACGAAAAGTTTGACATAGAGGGGAGGGTGGGTCCAAAAAACGTAGATTTTTGCGTGACATAATTTGTGTATTCTCCATATGTGAGTTCCGCTTATTGCGGGTTCAGCTATTCAATACCGCTACCTGTGATATACAAGAATGGCTAAAAGAAGCACGTATCCTGTAATCCGTATACAATTGAAATACAATATGAAGTTGTACCACTTTGAAACCGAACAGTGGCAAGCTGATTATATTTGCTCAATCAGAAGTCGCAATCTCGTATATTGGAATGGAAGTACCGAACAGCATCTCATTTGCCAACCGTAATGCCTATTGCGATATGTAACGCTCGCAAACAGTCACTCAACTCTCTCAACTTTATGAGGTAAATTCAGCTTTGAAGTCCGCTCAATTTTCCTCCGTAGGCATATTATTCGTTTCGACTGGATTGCAGGATACCAATCGCACCGGTTCTTCATAAATGGACAAAGGGGAACCCATCCTCAAAATACGACAATATTGCAACATGAAGCAATGGAGTGGATTTATGTCAATATTTCTCTCGATTGGTAAAATCCAAATTAATCGGTTTAGTGGAAAGGACGAAAACAAATCCCAATATGACGGGTAGCTACCGCACCCTACCAGCATATATAAAAGTTAACGCTCTTGGAAAATATTGCCATGTTTGCCGATGGACGTGGAAGCCGCGTAATTTCGCGAATATTTTTTTATTAATTTAACTAAAAGCCATTCCGTTCTGGCGTGCAAATAACTGGCTCTCCTTATTCCCGCAAGGGATGGACCGCCCGACACCCGGAAACAATTTTAATTTTGACGTACCTCTACATATTCAGGCGCAATGGACGAAACATCAACAACCACGTGGAACGATGTGCTGCTTTACAACTCCACACAAATAGAAATAAGCCGTCATTTTTACTGCCGATCTGATGCATTCTGCGCGAAATTACTCTCTTGCTGATGCACCGCCGCCGCCGCCCGGTCGCACTCCTGTTGGATAATGCATGGCTGCAGACGGGATAACTGTTTCTCACCTGTTACCGTTCTGGTGCCGAAGAATGGTTCTAGTTTGAATACTCTTCAAATTCTGTGGCCATAAGAACGGATACTTAAGGGCAGACTTGTTAGTATCCCAAAATGACTGCCACATTGGCCGACTGCCACAATGCACTACAATGGACCAGATGTTCGCCATCCGCCAGGTGTTGCAGAAATGCCGAGAATATAATGTGCCCACACATCACTTGTTCATCGATTTCAAATCGGCGTATGATACAATCGATCGAGAACAGCTATGGCAGATTATGCACGAATACGGATTCTCGGATAAACTGATACGATTGATCAAGGCGACGATGGATCGAGTGATGTGCGTTGTTCGAGTATCAGGGACACTCTCGAGTCCCTTCGAATCTCGCAGAGGGTTACGGCAAGGTGATGGTCTTTCGTGCTTGCTGTTCAACATTGCGTTAGAGGATGTTATTAGGAGAGCGGGGATAAACACGAGTGGAACGATTTTCACGAAGTCCGTTCAACTGCTTGGTTTCGCCGATGATGTTGATATTATTGCTCGTAAATTTGAGACGATGGCGGACACGTACATCCGACTAAAGAGTGAAGCCAGGCGAATCGAATTAGTCATCAATGTGTCGAAGACAAAGTACATGATGGCAAAGGGCTCCAGGGAGGAATCACCGCGGCCGCCACCCCGAATTAATATCGACGGTGATGAAATCGAGGCGGTTGAAGAATTCGTGTACTTGGGCTCACTGGTGACCGCCGACAACGACAGCAGCAGAGAAATTCAGAGGCGCATTGTGGCAGGAAATCGTGCTTACTTTGGACTCTACGATCGAATAAAGTTCGCCGTAACACGAAGTTAACCATCTACAAACGCTGATTAGACCGGTCGTCCTCTATGGGCACGAAACATGGACCCTACGTGCCAAGGACCAACGCGCCCTTGGAGTTTTCGAACAGAAGGTGTTGCGTACCATATACGGCGGAGTGCAGATGGAATACGGGACTTGGAGAAGACGAATGAACCACGAACTGCATCAGTTGCTGAGAGAACCAACCGTCGTCCACACCGCGAAAATCAGGAGGCTACGGTAGACGGGTCACGTCATCAGGATGTCGGATAGCAACCCGACTAAGATGGTTCTTGAGAGTCATCCGACCGGTACAAGAAGAAGTGGTGCGCAGCGAGCTAGGTGGAGGACGATCTGCGGACCCTACGCAGATTGAGGAACTGGAGACAAACAGCCATGGACCGAGTGGAATGGAGACGGCTACTATGTACAACAGAGGCCACCCAGGCCTTAGCCTGATCGGTAAGGTAAGTAATGGCCGATTTTGGCACCTACTCACAATTTCGCCAGCGCACCTGATTTTCTTATTTTAAGCTTATTACAAGTGAGCAACAACAGAATAATAAAACTCACGAAGTAATATTAAAATTATGCAAATATAATACGCCTTGCAGCTTAATAACGTTGCTTTGAGAAACATTTCTTAAAGCAAAAAATGTGGGAATGACATGCATTGGTATTGGGACTGAGAATAGAAAGAAAGAATAGTATGAGTGAATGTCATTACTGAGGCGCGAAACAGTATGGAACAAAATGATATGTGGAAATTTCGCGAAGGCCGCTCAACGACGGATCACGTGTTGACTTTACGATAAATCTGAGATAAATTGCAGGAGCGCAACTTGCAACTTGCCCTATCTGTTTGTGGAACGACGAATGATTGAGTAAAGAAACAATTTATGGTAGATAAATGGAATGAAATGTACGGGTTGTGGAGGAGATTCCATCATCCTTCGTAACAACTCTTCTTTGTACACCCATTCCTCCATTTAGGTAGAATTCATTTAGGCAAAATCTATTTACGCCCCTCCATTGAGGTAACGTTACCTAAACGGAATTTGATTATGTTCAGAGCAGTTAGAGTACTAAGGGTCATTGGATCTACAAGCGTAATAAGTGATCTATTAGAGCATTGGAGAATTTATGCTTACAAAGCCTCATGCAATTATGTGCTGGCGAGTGGTGAGAACATTGTCTGTTTGAGGATCTCCAAGAACTCCAATAACTATATGTCTACTAATGAATCATCGAGAGCTACTAGTTATACCTAAAACATTACGAATGAGATTCATACTCACATAACCTTAAGCATCTATGTTCTAAGTTCTATTATTCTATAGGAGTATCCGAGAACTTCCTAGAATTTGGGCTATTTGATCCACTAAAGCTTTGAAACACCTCTGGAACCCCCACGAAATCTCCGATAAATTCACCAGAGAGCCGCAGAAGCTTATTGAACCTTCCTTGAAACTACTGAAACCAAGGGGGCGGCATACTATTTTTTCTCTATAGAGTTTGACAGGTTGGATTGTGCCTCCTTACGTGAAGCATAAATTTATACTCCAGTCAAAATGTTCACCTACACAATCGTGAAAGTGGAATGTTACCTTTTTACGGGGGATATCGGGCCAAAATACTTATTTTTCGCCAACTTTCTTTGCCTAGGTGCGTTTTTCTTCATTTGCTCCCGCTGCGATATTGAGTAAATACCAATACTAATTGGTGAGCTCTGGTTGCGCACGATAAGCGGCAACAAAATCAGATCACCGTAGCACCCCCGGACTGAAACGCATTGAAACGCTCCCTGAAACTTACTGAAATGTCCAGTCAAGCCTTCAAACGCCTTGAAACGCCCTGAAATACATTTAAACCCTCATAAAACCTCCGTTCACCTGAGGGCCCCATGAAGCCCCTTAAACTTTCCACAAACCCCCAGAAACGCCGTGAAACGCATTGGAATACCTTGAAATTCATTGGAACGCCTTGACACGCTATGAAACGTCTCTGAAACTACCCGATATCCCCGTGAAACTCACTCGCCCGAGATAAAATAGCCTAGGGTTAAAAATCTCGTTAATACAGATAAAAAAGCTCTCGAGAGAGAGTCAGAAATCCTCTAAAACGCCTCAAAACCACCCTGAAATGCATCGAAACGTCTTCAAACGCTTTGAAACACCTCTGACATCCCCCATGACACTTCCGTGAAACTCACCAGAGAGACTCTAAAGCCCCCTAAAATCTCTATAAAACCTCCTGAAATGCATTGAAACGCCTCTAAATCTCCCATGAAACCTCTATGAAACTATCATGAGAGCTTCAGAAGCACCCTAAAACACCTCTCAATTTCACGTTGAACGCGTCAAGTTTACCTGATTGCCTTAAAAGCCCAATGAAACCTCCTGAAACTCCTGGGAAGCTGGGAAATACCCCATATGTTCCACTGCACGAAAGTATGGTAACCTGGTTACTCTCACCGAAAATTTGACGTTTGAGCGGTGCCGACACCTCTCAAACGTCAAATTTTGTCTGAGAGTAAACAGGCCAGCATACATTCGTGCAGTGGACCATTGCAATTGCTGTCAGAAGCGGCAACACGTGTAGCAGCGTGTGGAGGCGAGTTCACGCTTCTGAACTGCGAGACTCCATATCGTCTTCGACTCTGAATTATTGGTAAACACCGCTAGGTTCACCAGTGTTTTCAAACAACAGGGAACGATCTCTCGTACGATGTCAGACGCGGTTTATCCAAAACGGTTTCTCGGTTTGCAGCTACCGCGTGGTCAAAACTGGTCATCCCTAGTGGCCTTCATATGTTCCGGGTTTTCTACAGTTCCCGTTCACCCACAGCCACAACTGTGATAGTGCAAACCTGAGACGAGACTCGCGAAGACGGTCTTCTTTTTCTCCACTTTGTTATTTTTTTCTTCTTCCTATCTGTGTTGACATTATGTTTTGGGCTGGTGGTTCAAACACGTACGTGACCGCATCACCTCACATGCAGTGTGACTGAATCCCATTCACGCACAAAATCATGTTGAGGTCAAATTTTGCATCGCCAACAATCGCCAAGCAAAGTAATCATTAGAATATTTTGTTTTCAATTCATTTTTGACAGTACAGGAAAAGAAAATGCTGCTCGGAGTGAATTTTGGCTTCAGAATTTATCTCGGATAGCAATACTTTCCTCGTTTTAGGTAACATAATCAAACGGACTACAACTAACAGCTCAGTTGGGCTGCACTTGACGTTGCTTTTTTTCCTCTTCGCGAGTCTCGTCTCAGGTGCAAACGTCTACTCTGATCGCCATTTGTTGCTCCGACTTTCGGTTGTTCACAACCACCACCTCAGTTTTGTGGTGAGCCTATTCCAGTTTCATAAATTTGATCCACTCCTCCACAACTGTAACTTCCAAGAATCTTGTACAGGTACCCGGATATCCCCAGAGGCACCGAGCGCATCCGCATCGGCGTTCCTCACATCCCTCTACTCTTATGGCTAGTTTCCACTTCGTACGTACTGTGCAAAAAGATAGGGTAAGTAATGGTCAAGTAATGATTCCGCTTCAAAATTACTTGTGCAGTTCGCTGATGGCAAGTAAAGTGTAGTACGCACCTGAAAAGTACTGTGGAAAAGGATAGGACAAGAAACGGTCAAGAAATGATTTCGTTGTCAACATTTCTTGAGCGGTCCGCAGCTGAAAAGAAATGAAAATTGTGTAACGCTCGTAACGCCTGCCAGGCAAATCAAATGGAGCTGTCACTTTTCCTTGCGGAAAAATATTCTGTTCAATTATTCCTCAAGGAAAAGTGACATTTTTCCCCATACTAATGAGTTGTCAAAATTCCTTTGGTAATTAGAGGGATTTTTTCTGGAGTGCTTTTCTTACCAGGTGCATACTAGACTTAAGGAAGAAAGTGCACTCGTAACGCCTCCCGTGCGAATCAAATGGAGCTGTCACTTTTCCTTGCGGAAAAATAGTCCGCGCTATTATTCCGTAAGGAAAAGTAACGTTTCTCCCCATACTGGATCAGTTGTCAAAATTACTTGCGGAAAAAGGTGGAATTTTACTTGAGCGCTCTACTTGGCATCAAGAAACTAAGCTTTACGCTGGAACGCTATGTCGGCTGTCTTTGTAGCTGACAGGATAGCGACTACGGTTGACTTCCTCTTCCGAAAACCGAACTGGATCCTCGAGTGACTATTTGCATCCTTGGTGTGCCTCAACATTCTATTGCGGAGTTTTTTCGAGCACCTTCCCCGCCGTGTCGATCAAGCATATTGGTTTATATGCCGACGGGTCTACGGATGATTTCCACGACTTTGGCAATAGAAGAAGACTCTCGCCGGGGCCCGTGGCGTAGTGGCTACTCGTTCACTTTATAAGTGGATGGTCATGGGTTCGATCCCAGCCCCGGCACTTGCAATTTTTCGTCAGCTGCTCTTCCCCCCGAGAGCGGCTGGCATCTGACCCTCTTCAGTGAATATGATTTAACAAACCCGGACCAGGGATGAGAAATGTACTGGGAAAAACGGTTTCCGGCTGTACATTTGACATTTTCCCACATGAACATCATAGGCCCAGCCAAACTCAAACTGTTCGAAAAATAAATGTCATAACATTTTTTTTCCTGCAGTCGTCTTCCTCGAAACGGTTTCCAAGCGCGAGAGCGGCAGTACTCGAGCACAACGACGACAAAAATTTCTGTCTCTCCCGTTTTCGCATTTTTCTGCGTTTCAAACCGCTTCTAGACAAACTTCTTTACATGCATCACAAAGCTAGGAGTGTGCTCTAGCTATTTGTGCAAATCGATTTAAATTAATTATTAAAACAAGTGAGTTATTAGCAGATGAAAATATTTGACATTTTCCGCACCCGCCTCAGCATGACTGCTCATAAATATTTTCGTGGGGAAGCGAAAACCATCAAGCGCCTGCTTGACTGCCGTCGGCGCGGCGTCTGATGGTATTGGTGCTGCCGTTGTTTTGTTTTTATTTTACTGCCAGTATCGATGAACGGAAAAGAGAAAAAAGTATGTTTGCCATCCCTGACCCGGACAATCAAACTGGAAAAGGAACAAGAGCCACACATCAACATCCTCGTGCTCATCATTCTACCATGGACCGGGTAGAAAAATGACAGCAGTACAAATGCAACCAGTTCGTGATAGTAAAACAGGAATAGAATACATTTAGGCGCTGTACAAAGAGTAAGTGCCAATTGGAATTGCTCACGCAGTGCCCTAGTAGACAAAAAGAGCTGTAAATTCAAGACCAACAATTGAAAAGGCCACAACAACATTTTGTAAACAAACATGTTTCTATCGACTTGAGGCCTTTTGCACTCCACCCACACACCTCACCACCACTAACAGAAAGCGCAAACATTAAGCTTTCTGTTAATGGTGGTGAGATGCGTGGGTGGATCCCAGAAGGCTCTAAGTCGACAGAAACGTGTTTGTTTACGCAATGTTGATGTGGCCTTTTCAATTGTTGATCTTGAATTAGGTTAAGTGATTGCAGAATAAAGGAGAAGACTCTGCCGCTACCAAATTTCTGGAAAAACTCCTTCGTCTAGGCATTTCTCTGAGCGGTTATGCTGCGGCATATATCGTGGAAAAACGTGGAATACAATCAGTGCAAAGAATGCAATGCAAACCCAAGAAACAGAACTAGCTGATTAACCGTTATGTGTCCGACAAACTTTTTGCTTTTTTCTACACCGTGCTTTTTAACCCTAAAAGGGATACCTTCATGGCTTCAGTTTCCAGTTCTACTGGATGAGTGAATGTAAGGGATTATCAACGCCATTCACACGAAAGGCGAATTTGTGGAAAGCAAGAACTTGATAACGATAACCATTTTAAATGCCGAATCACCTGAAAAGAATAAGTTCTTGGGAAATTATCAAGCCGGCTCTATCGACGACCAGTCGACAATGGAGCAGATCTTCACCGTACAACAAATCCTTCATAAATGTCGTGAATACCAGAGTACAATGCATAACCTGTTTATCAACTTCAAGGCATACGACAATATCGACCACACGACCACACAGAGCTGTGCGATGTAGAGCAAGTAAATTTATCTATGAATAAAGTCATATCTGAAATACATGCAAATCAGAAAAATTGTAACATTCAACCAGTGTGGTTTTAGTCGGCTTCCCCAAAATACAGTAAGCAAGACTGAACCTTACTGTGCGTGAACGAGCTGTGCTAACCTCTAGAACAAGATGCATCCCCCGTGAAACATGAGCCTTGTATAAACTTGGGTTGAGCAGTACAACAACACATCGTTCGCAATGTACGGCGTTGCTTGCAAATCTAGTTCCTGAAGCATGTATCTACCAGCCAGCGCTCGGTAAAAGGTAGCAATAGGTACACCATCACTACAGTAGTGCAGTGGCTGGGGTGTTGAGTTATGGTGAAATAATGGGTACACTTGCTGCAGTCAGCCAAAACTAGATGCTCCCGCTCTCGGTTCTGAATGGGGTTCATTTGGATGGGCAACTAAACGACTACTTTGTGGAAATTGCAGCTTAATGCGGACGGAATAGTTTGGTTTTATTAGCACTACCTTTCGGAGTGGAAAGTTTGCGAAGCAATCAATCGTGCAGGAATATGACCGAAGAAATGTCGGAAATATACGTTTTGTTAGAATTGTTTGGAAGATGTTGTGAGTTTAGAATTAAAATTTCTACCGTATGGTAGACGTATAATCTAGAGCAACTTTTTTTTACGACGAAGAACAACTCAAAATGTACATTACCGTCACGCATTGAAATGACTGGGTCTAAACCACTCCTGGTCGGGGCCCGTGGCGCAGTGGTCCACACGTTCGCTTCATGAGCGAATGGTCATGGGTTCGATCCCAGCCCCGGCACTTGCAATTTTTCGTCAGTTGCTCTTTCCCCCGAGAGCAAAATGACACCTGACCCTCTTCGGAGCATATGCTCTAACGAACCCGGAAACTGGATATCGGCGAACCGCAACTCATAATGGACGACCCTCAATCGGACTGGAAAAGGAACAGCAGCCACACATCAGCATCATCGTGCTCATCATTCTACCGTGGACAGGGTAGAAAAGTTGAAGCAGCACAAGGCATAAGTTCGATATAGTTGAATTGGAATAGAATACATGTAGGCGCTGCACAAAGTGTAAGTGCAGCGTCCAATTGGAATCGCTCACGTAGTGCCCTAGTGGACAAAAGAGCTGTAAATTAGGTTAAGTGATTAAGAATAAAAAAAAATAAACCACTCCTGGATATTTATCCACTAGGGCCATGCACATATAGCCGAGGCGGTAAACGCACGGGTATTCAGCATGACCATGCTGAGGGTGACGGGTTCGATTCCCGGTCGGTCCAGGATCTTTTCGTAAAGGAAATTTCCTTGACTTCCTTGGGCATAGAGTATCTTCGTGCCTGCCACACGATATACGCATGCAAAATGGTCATTGGCAGAGGAAGCTCTCAGTTAATAACTGTGGAAGTGCTCATAGAACACTAAGCTGAGAAGCAGGCTTTGTCCCAGGAGGACGTTACGCCAAGAAGAGAGAGAGAAGAGAGAGAGAGATGTGGGTTCAAAATTTCAACAGAAAAGCCGGAATATCGGCACACGCACGGCAAGCGATGTTTGTTTTATTTCTCTCATCGCCTGACATGCGTTTGTTGCGGAGCGCATTTGTTACCAACATGCACCGCTTAGGACAAAGCGTTTGTTTTTCGATGTGATCCGTTTTTCATACCCTGATTGAGGTTGAAAAAGCTATGTGGACTCTGTGAAAACACTGCTTGGGTCAGCTGTCAAAAATTATTTGATTATAGGTTGAACAACAGATGATCCCTGGATAAATTCCTAAATGAATTCCTGGTGGAATCTCTAGAAAAACTCTGGGAGGAACCTCTGGTAGAATTCCTGGAGCAATCCCTAGATGAATTCCTTTAGAAATCTCTGGATGAATTCCTGGATGAATCCTTTCGGAATCCCTAAGGGAATGGAAACTCTAGAGGAATCCCTGTAGGATTTCCAGGAGAAGCTCCTGGATTAATTCCTGTGGCAAACCCTGGATGAAATCTTGAAGGAATCCCTCAATGAATAGCTAGAGGATTCCCTAGAGGAAATCTGGGAGGAATCCCTGGATGAATTTCTGAAGAAACCTCCCTGAAGCGATTTCTGAAGGAATCTCAGTAGGAATGTCTGGAGGAACTTCTGGAAAATTCCTAGCGGAATTCCAGGAGGAATTCCTGGAAAAATCCCTAGAGGAATTCCCTGGAAAAGTTTATGAAGAAATTCCTAGAGGATTTTGCAGAGGAATTTCTGGAGAAATTCCAGGAGGAATTGTGGAGAAATCATCGGTGGAACATCTGGAAGAATCCTAAGAGGAATCCCTGGAGAAATTTCTGAAGGAATCCCTTATAGAAAAAATTCTGGATAAACTCCTGGAAGAATTCCCGGAGGAACCCCTGGAAAATTTGCAGGAGTAATCGCTGAATATATTCCTGAAATAATTTCTGAAGGAACCCATGGAGGGTTTCCTGGATAAATTCCAGGAGGAATTTCTTTGGCAATTTTCCAAGGAATTCCTGGAAAAAATCTTAGAAGAATTCCAAATGAAATACTCGGGGTAATTCCTGGCGGAATTCTTGGTAGGATTTCTGGAGGAGTTCCTCGAGAAATTACTGGATGAAGTCATGAAGGAATGCTTGGAGGAATACCTGGATTAATTCCTGGTTAAATTCCGCAAAAAAAAATCTGGGAGAATTTCTGAAGGAATCCCTGATTGATTTCCTGGAGAATTCCTGAAGAAATTCCTGAAGGAATTCCTAGAGGCATCTCGAGAGGAATTCATGCAGGAATCCCTGAAGGAATTCTTGGATAAATTCCGGGAGAAATTTCTGTAGTTATTTCTGGTGGAATTCTTGAAGATATTCCTAGAGAAGTCCTTGGATGAATTCCTAGAGAATTTCCTTGAAGAACCAACTTTCATAAGGAATCCTTTGATGAATCCCTTGAAGAACCTCTACAGGAATTTTTTGAGGTATCTCTAGCTAGAGGAATACTTGTAGGAATCTCTGGAGGAATTCCTAGAGGAATCTCTTGAGGAATTCCTAGGGGAATTTCTGGACGAATTCCTGTAGGATTTTTTAGAGAAATCCACGCAGGAATTCCTAGAGGATCCTGGAAGAACTCCCGTAGGAATTTTTAAAAGAATCCCTGGAAGAATTCTTGGAGGAGTCCCAGGAAGAATTCCTGAAGAAATTCAAGGATCAATTTCTGGTGCAATTCTGGGAGGAGTTTCTGAACAAATCCCACGAGGAAGTACTGAAGAAATCGAAACTTTGAAGAAACCGTTATTCCTGAGGAAATCCTGAAGGAATCCTAAAAAGAATACGTAGAGGAACTCTTGGAGGAATACCTGTACTGCCGTAATTCTACAAAGTTACGTAAGCGACATTGACATGAATTTAGGCACATTTTAGGAATCCTGGAAGAGTTCATGGAAAAAAAAGCCCAGGAGGAATCTCGGAACCCGAGCAAAGTCTAACAACAAAACGATAGCAAATCGAAAACACGATTTGTAATCAGCAGCAAATTGATATCATATTTTGATATCAGATTGTCTTGATTAATTTCGATTTCAAATTTTGATATCGTTTTGCTGTCATTTAAAATTATTTGAAATATTTAAGTTTTTAAGTCATTTCAAACTTCTATGTGACCTTGTATAAAGCATCTAATGATATACCATCAGTGCAATTAACGTATTGTGTTTAGGTTCCATATTTATTCGAAAAAACTCTACATTTAACGATTTTTCCATTTTTTCGCAGTGATAGCAAAAACAGTAATTCATTTGCCATCACTGATAGCAGGAATTGTTTTCAACTTGCTTTCACAGGAACATTTTTCTGCTCTCATTTTTGATGTTTTAACCGTTAAAACGACCAAAACGACATCAACCTGAGTAATCATAATTTGCAATATCACAACATCAAAATTAGTTTTCAATTTGCTGTCAGACTTTGCTCGGGAAGCAATCCCAAGACGAATTCTTAAGGTAATCTCTAAACCATTTCTGGAAGAAGTATTGGATTAACTCTTGGAGAAGTTTCTGAAAGAATTCCAGGAGGAATTCCTGAAGGAATCCATGATGAAACCCGGAAGAATTCCAAGAGGAATTCCATAGGGAATCTCAGGAGAGATTTCTTAGCGAATTCCTGGAAGAATTTGCTGCAGATAAAAAAAATCTGAAGAAATCCATGTCTGCAGTGATTTCTGAACGAATTATTGAAGGATTGGATGGACTCCTAAAAGATCTGGTCCAAAATTTTTAAGAAATTTCTGGATTATTTTTGAAAAATCTCTAGTAAATTTTTATGAAAGAATTCGAACAATCTCTAACCTCTAAACCTCTAAAGATATCCTAGGACAAATCCCCGAATAAATGTGTCGTTGAATCCCTAGATGAATTTTTGAAGGAATCTCTGGAGGAACTCATGATGAAATCACTGCATCAAGCTATGGAAAAATTCATGGAGAAATTGTTCATACATATAGTTAACGAAACTAGAAACAAATCTAAACTCGTCAATTTGATTCCTCAAAACTGCAACGCCGATTTGCATATATATACACATATCCGGACGCCCATGCCTGACAATTCTGCACTTGGATATCGTGAGGCAGACACGAAGATTTTCTTTTTCTTCTGTATGGCTCTACGTTCTCATTGGAACTTGGCCTGCCCCTCTTCAACTTAGTGTTCTTTGGGCACTTCCACAGTTATTAATTCAAGGGCTTTCTTTGTCTGCCATTGCATGAATTTGTATATGTGAGGCAAGCACAATGATACACTGCGGGAGTCGAACAAATTTTCCCGACCGGAGCGGGAATCGAACCCGCTGCCTCCGAATTGGTGATCCATAGCCTTAACCACTAGGCTAACTACTCGAGCGAAGTCCAACAACAAAATTACAGCAAAACGAAAACATGATTTGTATTAGCAACAAATTGATATCACATTTTGATATCATTTTATCATTACTTAGTTTTATACCAAATTTTGCTCTCGGTTTGCTGTCATTTTGAATTGATGTAAATATTTAGTGTTACAATAGTTTATAAATCTTTCAGTAAACTATGTAAAGTTATTCTATGAATATAACATTGGTGCAATTATGTTATTGCATTTTTTTGCGTTTTTCCATTTTTCTTGTGCTGATAACAAAAACAGTTATCAATTTGCTATCATCGATAGCAGGAAATGTTTTCAATGTGCTGTCACAGGAACATTCTTCTGTTCTCATTTTTGATATTTTAACCGTTAAAACGACCAAAACGACAACAACCCGAGTTATCAAAATTTGCAATATCACAACATCAAAATTAGTTTTCAATTTGCTATAAGACTTTGCTCGGGTAGAGATCCGAAGATACTCTATGTTTAAGGATTTCGAGGAAAGATCCAATACAAGAAATTCTTAGACCAACCGGGAATTGAACTGTGTTGTGTAGAGTACCCTCGAGTTTACCGCAATATTCCAGCATGCCTCTACATAATAGGGCACTGCATGAAATCCTCTCCCTCTCTTTCACTCTTACAGAAATTTTGTAAACAACAAGGCCAAGAAACGTCAAAATTCCATACAAAATCAAAACAATGCAGTTCCCTATAGGGGGATTCACTTAACAGCGTGAACTGATTAAACGTCGCGATCATCAAGGCAATCTTCGATTATTTCATTCGCAAAATCATGAAACATTTCAAATAAGCAGCAAATCATGGCTTACGCAGCAATTTAATCTGTTTAGTGAGTACCCCTAATGTTTAAATACTTTCAAATAATCGTTTCACAACCATGGACCTATTAGTCTTACTTTATGGTGCTCACACTGAATATTTTTATGCACGTCCTCTACCCAAAACAAATAGAGGTTTTGCAGCTGAATGGAATGTGCTCATTCTGCCTCTTCATCCTTGTCCTGCTAGGCAAATGAGGCAGAAGCTTCTCACAACTGAGAGTTGAATGACTACTATCAAAGCGATTCATTTGGGGACTTTCATAAAGAAATTATAGCACTCATACATCATGTTGTAAACGCTTTGATGTTTTAGTTCCAAAAAATCCGAAGAAATCTCATGCCATTTTTCATTTCCAGTAAGTTGTTCTTCTTTATGCCATTGAATGGCAGTAGTTTCCAAACAAGTTGTATTGAAAAACGAATACGATTGCAGCGTTTCCGCATCCCGACCAAAAACAAGTTGTCGCAACATTTAATCCACCCCTGTCATAAGAGATTGCTTCCAACTGACCACCACCAGCATCCAATGAGCCATAATTCACCAAATTATCTCGGCCAACCGACCCGTGCGTGTAACCTGGGAATGTCATTTTCAACATTAAATCATGATGATGAAAATTCGATACCGACACCACACCGCACTGCCACAAATCGTGTATCACCTGGGCCTGATGCAACCGTGGGCCTCAAGGTGGGCCCCGTCTACCGTAGGTGCATATAAACGAACACCGCACCGCCAGTACCCCAATAATATTTGTGATGCCCTAATTGTGAAGGCATGATGGTAAAGTACCGCCAGGGGTAATGCTCATTAGTCACAATGCAATGTGAGCAGTGTGTGGATCTTTACACGGAAGCGATGCGCAATGTGTAACGTACGATGATGCGATGTAGCTACCAATTTCCAGACCTGTGGAAAAGTTCATTGCGAAATTTGCATATACATTATTAACGAGATTGAAGCAAACTTGTACGTTTAGGAAATTCAAGAAATTTTGGCATGACGGAATCACAAAACATCGTTGTGCTGTCATTAATTTGAAGTTGTCCTAAAATTGAAATTTGTCTTACTGTACTGTCGTAGCAATATTTTGGGTTGCGTTCAATGTGGCTCCTGTATTCAGTGACGGCTTTATATCCTCTAAGTAGGGCCGGATGACGCTGATCTACAACGACGAATGAGCTAATCGCGAAGCCGCCTTCTTTCCCTTAACCCAATATATGACCCAAACATAACAACGGCCGTATAAATTCACACATTTAATAAAAATGGGACGGTGTTCCATTCGGTAGAGTTGATGCAAATTGAGTTCTCTATTAGGGGAAAATGGGAATTATTGTATTTGGTATTTTATTTACAACCTAGAACATCCTGAACACAAGTGTGGAGAAACGAAATGATCAACATTCCAGTTGTTCTAAAAGCTGAATTTGCATATGGGTTACGTTCATAAGTATTCATTTAACCTTCGTCAAGAATATCAAAAGGTGTTTTGTAGTCTGGGATGTCCTAGGTATTCCAAAATATCCTGAAATAACGTCCTTCGAATCCACTAGAATAATTGCATGTGTTTTCGCCATAAATAATAGCATCTCATAATCTACTGACGGTCAGCCAAACTACCTTGGAGTTCAGAACTTCAGGTCTACACTCGTAACAGTAGCCATATACATATGTTATACTGTGTAGCGTTGCATAATCAACCGCAGTTACTGGACCAATCTAAAGACTACCAGATATTATGATAAGCTTTGGGACTCAAACTGTCATATAACCCAAGTAACAATCAGCATGCCTTGAAGGTTTATTCATGTTTTATCCTGGTTTTATACAAGCATGTGAAAAAGCTAGTTGTTCTATATTAGTTTTTTGCGGTAGCTTTTTACTTTGCACCTTTGGCGTTCCAATAAACTATCATATAACTTCTGCTATAAACATCTTTAGTTAAAGACTTGCAAGTAGTCATGAATTGCTTTTATCACTTATTATATACCATTTCAATAAGACTTGCATTTGCGGTTGTTGTCGGAGAGTTTTTTTTTGTAAACAAATACACATAACTGTGAGGCAATGCATAAAATCAACAAAAGATTTCGTGACCGTAACATAGACCAAAACAATGCTGTGATAAAACCGCTAGTTCTATCATGAGCTCAGTTATGACCGCCTCAGGAGGGTTAGCCCTATTACAGGAATCATCAGGAACACAGAGTTTTATCAGAAAAATATGTCGCCTGGCCGGGATAATTTATGTAAATACAGAAAAATCATTACTCAATATTATGATTTCACGTACAGCTTGAGGTCAAACTTAACGATTCAACACGTTTCCGTCATGCTTATTTTAAGAAAAATTACATAATATCTCTGAAACTCCGCTATGTAGAAAAACCCTTTTATGCACCCAATTCCACCGAGTAAACTAAATGCATTTAACTTTGAATTAATGCACAGTTCGTGTGGCGCACTTATTTTTTGTCATTATCACAGTCACATTCACCACAAATTTCTCGTGGCATATCTCCTAACACGTATTAAATATGAAAGCAAATCTGAATTCCAGATCGACATCTTTCCAATTGATGGCTGTATAGAAAACCTAGCATAAATTATTCTGACGATCAAACATAGTGAAAAATAAACAAAACAAATATTTGACAAATCAGAAGATGGTTTTGTTTATAAGGTTGTATCGGGGATACGATTAAACTATGATACAACCCGTAATCCTATGCCAGTTTGCATACGAAGTGCTGTAGATCGTAATAAGACTGGGCCAACTAGCTAGAACGTGGGCTTATGGAGGACATATAAGAACTCGAGAGGACTTTCAAGTAGGCATCCATGGTTTTATGTTTAGGGTTTTTGAATCGCTACAAAACTTCGATAAAATTAAAATTGTTACTTGGGAATGAACTCTTCAAATCTACAAGAATCACTTAACGTGTTTTCGTCAAAAACAGCAGCTTTTCATAATCTACTGGGATCCGTGAAGCTATTTAAATATCACATGTCATTTAGAAACACTATAGGGATATTCCATTTCAGCCAAACTACCTTGGAGTTCAGAACTTCAAGTCTACACTCGTAACAGTAGCCACATCTGCTGTAGGGGAGACTGTGGAGACTTGATCCCTTTTTCTTAATTTACCTGAAACTTCAAGAAAAAACACAAAACTAGATCCGATTTCCGTTCAAAATGGCAGGTAAACATCTATTGCAAGTAAATACTCAACAGAAGGCCTTTAAATTATTGTTAAAGTTTTCAAAACTGTGTTTTACGGAGGCATGTCTTATGATGTATTTTTCAAACATTGGTGACACTTGATCCCCCTTTGAGCACATGGTTTATTTAAAAGGAAAATAATTCCAGAGTCTTCCTTTTCATTTTCTTTCCGAGTTTTCTTGTATTTTCGATGAACATGGAGTGTTTGAAATTGTAAGATTTCCTTAAATTTTTAAGGATATGCCGTATTTTCAAAATGGGGAGACTTGATCCCCCTTTTCTTGGTTTGTACTAAAGTTATAATTATCTGACACATTTTATCGTTGAATAGACTAGAGTTCCAAGTAAATAGAGGCTTCCGAATAGAATTTTATTTTTCACATGTATAATGTGTGTGTAATCCTCGAGGGATCAAGTCTCCCCATGTCACTGTTGTGTATACTAAGCCGAATTAATTAAAATATGTTAACAACAGCCTAATTTTGATAAATACGTTTGGAAGTATTTTATTTAAACTATGTGCTGTGAAATTTTGACACGATTTGGTTCAATTTTCACAAAGTTATTGAGATTTTTCGGAATCGCCTAAAAGATTTCTGATGGAATGAAAACAAACCATCAGCCGTTAAAAAATAATGCAATGTACAATCGAAATCACTTGTAGCCAAAACATAGTCGTTTGTCCATGAGTAGTTTTGGAAAAATTATGCTAGAAGAAAAATGTTTTTGATTCCGAGAAAATATGGGGGGAACAAGTCTCCCCAGGGATCAAGTCTCCTCAGTCTCCCCTACTGAGTAACATTGCATAATCAAACGCGGTTACTGGACCAATCTGAAGTATACTAGATATTATTATGGACTCAGATCTTAATTTGGATGACATGGTTGAATCGTTCAGCAGTGAAATTCGACGCATTATTGAGCATCGTGTCCCTTTCAAGCGTCCTCCGTTAAAACCACCCTGGACAAACCGATACCTCCGTAAACTGAAATGCCGAAGAAGGTCAGCCATGAGGTCAGCACTTCGAAAATACCGACGGAATCGTTCTCCTCAGCTGAAACGTTGTTTCGTGTTTGCTAGCAACAAATACACTAGCTACAATCGACTTTCATACGCTCGATATGTTGACCGAGTTCAGAGGAATCTTCGACTACACCCAAAACGCTTTTGGTCTTTTGTAAAGTCTAAGCGCAAGGAAGATGGACTACCGACGGCTATGCACTTTGGAGAATCTTCGGTAGATACTGCTTCTGGAAAGGGTAACCTTTTTGCGCAACACTTCAAGTCTGCATTCTCGAGCGCCGATGTCACGCCTGCACTAATCGCTGAGGCCATCCGTGATACTCCATCGGATGTAATCGATTTTGGTATTTTCGATGTCACTGAAGAACACGTTCTTAATGCAATTCGGAAGCTGAAGTATTCTACGTCACCTGGACCTGATGGCATTCCGTCATCTTTGCTGAAAAGGTGTTCCGCTGCATTTTTAATGCCATTGACGAAGCTGTTCAATCACTCGCTGCAACAAGGTACCTTTCCTACCAGTTGGAAAAACTCTTTTCTTTCACCTGTGTTTAAGAAAGGCGACAAGCGTGACATAGCTAACTACAGAGGGATAACATCATTAGCTGCCTGCTCGAAAACATTTGAGATTATTGTGAAAAACGTACTGTTTGAATGCTGCAAGAACTACATATCCACGGCTCAACATGGATTTTTCCCTAAGCGATCAGTGTCTACCAATCTTGTCGAGTTTACGTCACTATGCATTCGGTCGATGGATGCTGGAAAGCAAGTGGACGTGATATACACGGATTTCAAATCAGCGTTTGATCGTGTGAATCATAGGATTCTCCTCAATAAGCTTGCTAAATTGGGAGTATCCGCAGGTTTCGTTAGATGGTTCGACTCGTATTTATCTGGTCGATCTATGAAAGTGCGCATTGGTTCGACCCAATTGGAATCAATTCCTATTCCCTCTGGAGTGCCACAGGGAAGCAATCTTGGACCACTTTTATTTTCGCTGTTTATCAACGACGTAGCGTTTGTACTACCCCGCGGTGAAAGAGTGTTCTATGCCGACGTGAAGTTTTTCATCGTGGTCACCAGTATTGTAGATTGCTTGGCACTTCAGGCAACGTTAAACTCTTTTGAATGCTGGAGCAGGCGAAATGGATTGGAACTCTGCGTGGGAAAATGCAATGCAATTTCTTTTTGCCGAAAACGGAATCCTATCCTCTTTGAATACTCTTTGCAAGGTGAAAAGTTGGAGCGGAAGAGCGAGATTAAGGATCTTGGAGTGATACTGGATACAGAGATGACGTTCAGGCCGCACTATGATGATGTACTTACTAGAGCAAACAAACAGCTGGGCTTCATTTTTAAAATTGCTGATGGATTTCGAGATCCTTTGTGTCTAAAGTCTCTGTACAGCGCTTTAGTTCGCTCTATTTTGGAAACGGCAGCAGTTGTTTGGTGCCCGTATAACCGGAATTGGATAGATGGTTTTGAAGCTGTACAACGGAAATTCGTGAGATTAGCTCTTCGAGGCCTACCCTGGCGGGACGCTGTGCATCTTCCTCCGTATGAGCATCGGTGCATGCTATTGGGGTTGGATACTTTGGAGAAAAGGAGATCGTCTATGCAATCCAGCTTTATTGGGAAGCTATTGAATGGCGAGATTGATGCTCCAGCCTTACTCTCTGAACTTCGTATTTACGTTCCTGAACGGCCACTACGACGACGCAACTTTCTCCATTTGGATTCTCGCAATAGCCGATATGGACAACATGATCCTCTTAGGTATATGGTAGTGAATTTTAATAATGTTTTTGATGATTTTGATTTCCGTTAACGTATTTTGTAAAACTTAGATTTGTTATTTTTAAAATGTGAGTATTAGTTCTTAGTTTTAATTTTGTATTTTTAATGTGTAATATGTTAAGATGTGGGTTTTTATGCCTAAAAAGGCTTTTCCCAACCACACTTCATTAAGACTCCAGAGGTCAGATGAAGAAATACAATACAATAAATAAATAAATTATAAACCTTTGCGACAGTCTAGGTCGACCAAACTGTCCTATACTGAAGTCTTTCAAATCTACAAGAACAACTTTATGTGTTTTCGCCATAAATAATAGCATTGTATAATCTACTGGGATCCATGAAGCTCTTGTAATCTAAAATGCCATTTAGAGACAATGTATGGATATTCCCGGTCAGCCAAACTACCTTGAAGTTCAGAACTTCAGGTCTACAATCACAGATACAATATAACAGATACAATATGTTATTGTTATATTGTATCTGTTATATTGAATAACGTTGTATAATCGACCGCATTTACTGGAGCAATATGAAGTATACTAGATATTATTATAAACCTTTGGGACAGTTTAGACGACCCAACTGTCCTAAAGTGTATCTCTTGACAGTAGCAGTAGTTAATCTCACAAGGAACTGTAACATTGCACACTCAACTGTAATCTGTAATATCCTTATGAGTCATTCCAAGATACTTTTGAGATATTCCAAACTATCAACCAAGCTACTCCGGAGACTATAGCTTCAGGTCTACATTTTTGATATGTAATATCTTTTGTCACTAGTTTTTCAAGCACGGACAGGAGATCTGGCCACGAGAATGACATACAAGCGTTCACAGCGTTCGAGCGTGGGGTGTTTATAACCATCTTTAACGATGTGCAGAAGTACGGTGTGACAACGAGCTCGCTGTGCTGTACGACGAACCTAGCATCCGGAAAGAAGGCTAAATAAATGAATTAGATACTATCATTACGATTGGTAATGTTGTGTAACTCTAAACAGCAAAGAATATATTTTTACGAATGTAGACTCCACGTAATATATTGCAGGACAGTATATGTGTGATTCTGAATATCCCGAAGCTATGTCATTATCTCTGAATATATTCTGTGAACTCCAATAAGTGTTATAGATTATGCAACATAACTCTGTATATTCAAAAAAGAAACTTCCATTGATGTAAATGCTTGATTTTGTACATTATGGTAGTTTGGATGACCCCAGCTAATCTGATGATGTGATGTGATGATCTGATGATGATGAACATTCAGAAGACTTACTGGACATGATAGAATGCGTATCATAGCTTTGAATAAGGAAAGAAGTTACCGTTACACCCGTAGCACCTGAGGATCTAAACTCAAGAACAGTTTGGATGACCTAGAATACCCTGACTGATCTGATACTGTCTATTGATCTTTCAGGTGACTTACTGGACAGAAAAGATTACAAATCGTAGCTTTGTATAATGAAAGAAGTTAGTGTTACACCCGTAGATTTGGGGATCTGAACTCGAGAACAGTTTGGATGACCTAGGATATGTCGACTGACCTGATACTGTCTATTGAACTTTCAGATGACTTAATGGGCATAATAGATTGCAAATCGTAGCTTTGTATAATGAAAGAAGTGATCATTATACCCGTAGCGCTTAAGGACCTAAACTCAAAAACAGTTTGGATGACCTAGGATACCCAGAAAAAATATTGTGCATCATATGATACCCTTTTTATGCTGTTGAGCACCAAAACCTCTAGCGTGCGTAGCTTTTTCTTTTTTCTCACTCACTCTCGTAAACAAACACGAGAAAAAGAAAGATGCAAGAGGGGGCAAAAGTGCCCCCTCTTTTATCTCCCTGCTTCTGCTTTTCATCTAAGTGAACGAGCAAGAAGAAAGAAAAAGCTGCTCGCGCTAGTGAGTCCAAAACTCAACAATAACGTTTGGAAAAGTTCCGGCTTCAAAGGGTTAACCCGGGGAGTGATCGCGTCGTGTACTGAATACACGTACCACACACGCATGGTGTCACTGAAAATGGTCGAAGACGCGACTGCTCGAGGATTAAAACCATGACAAGGCCTTAAGGCACGTTTCCGAATTGTACCCAACTTAGACAATTAACAGGGTGGAAATAGATTCAGATGAACACTCCTGATTAGCGCTGATCCGGCTCTGAGTTCAATCATCATAAGGTGGCTACCCTCTCACTACAAACACTGGCGACTACTGCATGATCACTGGCAAAAAACGATAGCAGCTTCAATATGGACTTTACAGCAATGAAGATGTTCATCCAAAAATGATAGTTTAAGCAGAGAAGTAGAATGCGCTCAGTATGGTAGTCTGTTAACGATAGGCAAACTGGCGAGGTCGCCGCCACGTGTGGCAAGCACAGTAGCTGGAGTACACAACAGTGACCTACCAGGATTTTAGTAGTCGCCGAGCAGCTCGATGAACTCATCGGGTAAACCAATAATGGACGGGATAATATCAGCAAGGACCTTAAACAGGGCCTACAGAAACTCCGCAAGTAGATGACTTTGTACAAGAACGAGTATGACCTTCCGACCGAGGTCGATTCGCGCAAAGAGGACAGGTTCACTCAAACGAGCTTGTTCATTACAGAAAGCTCTGCAGTTGCCGGAGACCATGCTGTGGGATACCTCTCACAGTTATTTGTTCCTTACCGCATTAATGTAGAGCTCTGGCGTGGTGGGCGGGTAGAAACGTGGGATTCCAAAATATGCTTAAACATAATCAGAAATCAGGTATTAGCGGTAGTGGTGACATTCACCACTTCGCGAAGTGCGGCGGTGCGGGTTAGCTATGTCTCCTCTAACGAGAAGAGAGACATGGAGGGGTAAGTAGCTGTAGAGAACCTGATTTCCTTCCCGACTAGTGCGCCAAAAGAAGTCATGATTGGAGCGTAGATGATAAGGGCTATCTACAAAAACAGCACTCTTAAAAAAATAGGAATTTACACGTGACGTATACCATCAACGTACGTAAACATTTCATGACTGAATGGCAATTTTGACTGAATTTTCCATCCATCATGTAAGTTCGAGTTGATTGCACAAGATGTCAACAAACCTATCTGACCAGGTAGGTAGAAACAGCTTTACATTTATCACTTGCCCTACAACTCGGTGGTATGACCGAGAGGTATAGACCGTGCCTCTCAATCAGCGGACTAGTGTTCGAATCCAGTTTATTATTTTACCTTCATATGTTTCACCTGTCGATTCGGTTTTAGCGATTACTAGCTCGACTTTATTTGTGATAGAAGACGTTAATTTGTGTCAAACGGGCCGCTCCTTTTATGTGCATCCAAGTCGACTTAAATTTACATGATTTTTTCTAAGAGTGAGGTTATGGGTTTTCTGCCGTGGAAGTGGCTATACGCAGCAGCTTTATGACTTTATGTTCTCGAAGTCGAAAATCAACAACGACCTAAAAAAAGACAATTACAGCGTCTTCGACCTTGCAGCCTCTACAGACAGAACATTACTAGCATTTGACTACGGACAATACTCCCAGTGCAGTGGCCCAGTGGAGAATTCTTCGTTTGACGAAAAGTTTTCCCCGACTGGAGCGGGAATCGAACCCATACTCACAGATCACGAATGCAGCAGATAGCTCGTCAAGGTGTTGCGGAAACAGTACGAGGTGCAGTTAGCACGGGAAGATCCTGTAGGGACACAGATGGCTACATGTGGCGGACGCCAATAAGTTCGTTAAACTAGGGAAATAAAGGCCCTAATAGGATCAAGCATTGTAGGCGTTGTGAAGGTGAAGGCTATAATGCACAAGGCTGGCAAGTCACCGTACAGGCAGCGCAGCTGAACCTGAACCACTGTGATGCAGCCCAACAACCGCTGTGTCAGACAATCGCTGAGTGAGAGACGGATATCACAAACATATTGGATCCATACCGAGTGCAAGAGTTCTACAAGAGAGCTTCCGCATCTATTGTTATTTTGACGTAGGACTACGTCTCTCTTTTCTATACCGGGTGTCATTCTAAATTTTCAGAAATCGGCCGCGTTACGTTTGAAGTGGAGATTTTGAGCTTTAATAACTCAGCCATATCTTGTTGAATTTTCAAAATTTTGGCACCAATCAATTGCAAATCTTTGTAATTGTAATTGTAATTGTAATTTATTATTCAACGTAAACCTGTCAGTTACATTCACTTTTAACCAAGTCAAGGACTAAAAACACATTAAAAATAAACAATATAGTAAACTAGATCTTATCTGATTGTACAAGCTATTCTTAGTTGTCTCTGTTGAGCGCAGCTTTAAGAGCTGCTATTGAAGACTGTTGCCTAACATTGAGCGGAAGGGAATTCCAGGTGGATGCTCCGTACAGCAGAACACCTTTCCGAGCGCTGGTGGTGTGATGTGGCAGAACGAAAGACCTGGCTCGCTCATTTCGTCCTACTGGTGTGTGCTGTCGGATGTAATCCGGATGACTGCCATGGTACGCACCGTACATGAAGTGGCATACACGGCGACGGTAGTTTTCTAGGAGCTCGCACCCAAGTATTGTGTGCCGCACCACTTGAGTTGAGTCTCGCCGTCGCAGTCCGTACACAAACCTCACCGACGACTTGAAGCAGCGATTTAGTTGCTCTCTTTGCGCAGCTGAGAGTCCAGGGAAAAAAACTGCATCGGCGTAGGTGAAGATCGGTATTAGTACTGCTTGCATTAGTTTTCTCCGGGTTTGAACGGACAGTACTTTCTGAAATCGTCTGAATGTGCGCAGCGTGTTGTAGACTCTTTTGGTAATCTCGTTTACTTGGCCACCCCATTTCAAATTTGAGTCCATAATGATGCCGAGATTTTTTACTTCATTCGAAAGCGCAATGACCTCACCGCAAAACCGGATGTCGTCTTGTGGAGTCACAGCACCTTCTTTGTAGAAGATTATTGCTTTGGTCTTCTTGGGGTTTGGAAAAAGCTGATTTTTTGTAGCCCACCGTTCGATCGCGGCGAGATCGGTGTTGATCAACTGCACTAGTCTGTTGACTTCGCTAATCGGCCCCGAAACGTACACCTGTAGGTCATCTGCGTACAGATGGTACTCGCATCTAATAACGCTAGGCAGGCTGTTGATGTACAGCGAGAACAGCAGCGCGCTGAGACAAGAGCCTTGTGGTGTGCCGTCCGTTAGTACCCGAGGAGTCGATGAGCTACTGCCAAGGTTGACTCGTTGGCTTCGTTGATCCAGAAACGATGATATGAGCTGGCAAGCCGAGTCCGAGAAACCAAATTCTCTCTTCAGCTTCGTTTTCAGCAGATGATGTTTGACGCAGTTGAAGGCCAAAGAAAAATCGACAAGGACCATTACCGTGCATCCGCCTCCGTCGAAGTTGTTGAGGATGTCATGGGTGACTTTCACTAGCGCCGTTGTAGTGCTGTGGGCTTTCCGGTACCCAGACTGGTGCTTGGCTAGAGGAGAAGGGTTGGCTGATTCCAGATGTACGGTTATTTGAGATAGCACAATCTTCTCGAAAACTTTGGACACTGCAGGTAAGACGCTGATAGGTCTGAAGTCTTTAGGAGAAGTTGGGTTGGACGTTTTAGGTATGGGTGTTACCACAGCTTGTTTCCAGACAGAGGGGAATGATTGGGCTTGGATGACTGCGTTGAAGAGGTGCGAAAGAAGCGGTAGGATAAACGGAGAGAGCATTTTTATGAACGAGATTGGAATCTCGTCGGTTCCTTTAGCGTTGGTATCGATTTCATTGATTCTCCTACAAACTTCTTCCACATTGGTCTGTCGGAACTGAAAGCCACCTTCGGATTCATTCAATGCAGGTTCATCGATACTTGATGGTGGACAAGGGATTCCGTGCTGCATTGACAGATGACCCTCGGAGAAAAACTGGTTCAGCTGCTCGGGATCAAACTCTTCAACGGCGCGGTTTGTCTTAGCGTTATTATGTATCCCCTCCCGCTTCAAATTGCTCCATAGTTGTTTAGCTGGAAGGTCGCTGCTGAACTGCGTCTCAGCATACCTCTTTTTCGCAGCGCTGATTAAGGTGTAGGCTCTGCTCTTCTTCGAGACGTACTCTTGCCATTGCGCATCTCCCCTGGTACGATTCGGATTCCGCACATAGAGAGAGTAAGCAAGGTCACGTATGCCAATTGCGTTTTGGATTTCGTCTGTGATCCACGGCGTGCGCTTGTTCCGAACACATATTGTTCGTTCTGGGGCGTGTCGATCCAGCAGCGCTCGAAGTTCAGTGTTTAGGAGTTGTGTTTTGTTGTTGATGTCTTGTTCTTCGTAGAAGTTCCGGAAGTCCTTCGATTGGAAGTCTGCTTGAAGTAACAGGGGGTCGATTCCGCGGAAGTTTCGTATTAGAATCCGTTGTGGCGCGGCCACTGGAACGCGTACATCGGCAACCAGGTAAACAGCTTCGTGATCCGATATGGTATTTGCACTGACTGCTTTGGATTTTTTGATGAACTGGGGGTGATCGGTCACAAGTAGATCAATCGTGGTGGAGCTGTTTTCGGTTATCCTCGTGGCAGATGTTGGCAGCACAGTCAGATTGAAAGTAGCGTGTATACGTTGTAAGGCGATCAGATTTGCGGTGGGTTGGCTGGCAGCGACATTAATGTTGTAATCCCCTATTAGGAAAATCCGGTCGAAATGGTGTTGCAGAAGATCAAGCAAGAGCTTTTCGTATTGTTGTGCAAAATGTGTACTATTTCCAGATGGGTTGTACAATACTACGATACAGGTGTTCAGTTCGCCGATTCTAGCTTGGACGGCTAGGTACTCGAGCCGTTGGCTAATGGGAACCGCTGGATCATAACAAGACTTCACAAAAGGCACTGCTCTTATACCCTTTCTTACATAAATTCCTACGCCTCCGCAGGTTTTGGTACCCCTACCACGTCCGGAAGATAATGCGTGCTTAATAAAATTGTATCCGGGGATACGAATCGGTCCGACTGGGGAGGATTGTTTGAGTTTGGTCTCGGTAACACCAAAAAAATGGTATTGGTTTCGGTCGAGCATTAGTTTGACACCGTCAATATGTCGTTCGAGGCTACGAACATTCAGGTGCCCAATTCGAAGTAGCTTAGTGTTTGTTGTCATCGTTATATAGTGGGAGTGGAAGAGTCGTCGTGTAGGTAGTGCTGCTATGGAGGTGAGACGTGGGAAGTTTCCGCTGATACTGCGTCGAAGAACACCGAAGAGTCGTCGTTTGTGGGGACAGAGTTGGTGAGTTCCAGGAGTTCGTTGATGCTGCTGACCAGTGTGTATTCCTCTTGACCATAAAGAAGAACAGAAACAGTGTCATTCCTAATGAAAACGGACTTGACTATCTTCCTTTGCTTCAGCCTAAGCGAGAGGTTGCGTATGCGGAAAGTGGAAAGTGACAGAGCCTCGTTCATGGTAAACCGGTAGTTTAGTTGCAGGCCGTTGTCAAGAATCGACAGCTTTGCATCCCTGTGCTTCTTGTAGTACAACCGAAGAACAGTGTACCTCGTCTCGTTACTGTCAAGTACGATGATGATTGTAGGGGTGATTGAACGGTCGGACCATTTCGAAGCTCGGACAGGCAATCGAAAGCACTTGTTGATGCACGGTACAAGCTGGGATACTCCAAGGAATTCGAAAATTTTACTTACGATGCTTTTTAGATTCTCATCGGATCGGTAGGGAATCTTGTTGATGGCAATTCTGACGCAGTTGATGTTATGCGAGGTTATGTTGGCAAGTTTAGCTCCGGATTCGATGATTTCGAGTTTCTGTTCAATATTTTCTAGAAACTTGGCTTGTGCTGAGTGCCGCTCGTGTGTTCTGTCTGCTTCCCGGACATAGTTCTGGAGACGTTCGAGCTGCTTCTTGCACCACGAACGGGATACCTCAGCTTCCTCTCGCAGCTTCTGCAGCTCCGTGGATAGATCGGTGATTTGTTTGGACAGAAGTTCGTGCGCACTGTTCGAGACATTACTGTCGGGAGAAGGGCCAGAAATTGCTTCGTTTGGTTTGGGAATTAAACTACCCTGTGAGCAGCAGGATGGACAAAAGTACCAGAAGTTTTTAAGCTCTGGTAAGACCAGCTTGTTAACCGAAATGCATGTTGCATGGAACCATTTCAGACAGCTGTCGCAGCAAACCCAGCTTACTTCGTCTGATTTCGGTTCCTGTTTTTTCCCCTTTCCTCTTCTGCGCGTCGGAGGATTTGCACGACCACAGCTGCTGCAGGTATCTTCGTTGATCATGATATTGGCACTATGAGCACTACCGTACGACGACTTCCATTGGCGTAAATAGGGGGTGGCCAGGGGGGGCCTGGCCCCCTCCAGAATAATCCATTTCGAAAAAAAAACACAATTCAGGCGAAAAGTATCTTTTCAGTATAAAAAATCTATATCGACATGGCATTGGCCCCCCCTAGAGCTATGACCTAGTTACGCCAATGACGACTTCCCGGGTGTTTTCACTGGTGTTGCATAGAAAAGCAAACCAAAACAAAGTCCAAATTTTCGCTAGGAAGTAGGGTTAGAATCCGTCGGAAACGTTTTACACTCGGAAAGTATGCGGTACGTTACGGACTGTCGCGACGCGATCGGAATTTGGTAGACGCGGTACTTAGCTACGTTCCGGAAGTATTAGTATCTTTTATTAAGTACTTTTACTATGGTTTTATTAAAATTTAGGACAGCGCGAAAACCGGCGTTTGCTTTGGGCCAGTGTTGCCAGATACACCAATTATGTCCAATAATAACATTTGCTGATTTTCAATAACAAACTATTGAAAAATTGGTAAAAGTAAACCCATGTTTATTCCAGCCAATCACGAACGAGCTCATTTCGGATGCTCCCGTCGCATATAAAAGCTACTGCTTCTTCGCATCTTCCCTCATTTGTCTTTGTCGTCTCGAGGTGAACGCATCGAACGAGAACTGCCGACTTTCTTCGTTTGCGTTTTCGCTCATTCTTCTTTTACGGCCGTGTCGGCTCGGTGGCGGTGGTTTTCGGCAAGGGTGCTGTTGCACATTCGCCTTCTAACCGTCTAACGCGGCAGACCAAGGAAGGAATACTTTTCATCGATTGCTCGGCGGTGGTGGCAGAGGCAGCAGCAAAATCCACCAAAGAAAGATCCGCCACAACGAATGTGCGAGTTGCGTCGCTTTTCCTCGGGGCTCGGTCCTTTCACGGATTGATTGACGGTGGCGCATTGCTGATAGCATCAGGAAGAATATCCAGGTCAGCAAGCGGCGCGGCGGGCCAATTCTCAACGGCGTCCAGCATTCAGCGCGAATAAAATCAATGCACATTGGGTGGCATGATGAATTGATTTCAATTTCTACCTAAAACCGTCCATAATTCAAACGGTTCTTTTCAGAACCATCGAAAATACTTCTCAGAGAGTTAATTGGATAAATTTCCTGCATCAACCGAGAAAATGTAGTGAAACCAAATAGTGAAAGATTGAATTCTTGGTGGTGGCTCAGCAACAGTGAAGGCGATCACTAATCTCATCCACGGCAGCAAGCGGAGGGCGAATTTTCGACGGCGTTCAGCATTCAACACGGGGAAATCTAACACGCATTGCGTGGCATGATAAATTCATGTAAATTTTCTGTCTGAAATCGTCCAATATTCAAACGGTTCTTTTCAGGACCATAGAAAATTATTCCTCAAGAGTTGTGAATCAGATAATTATTTCATTCCATCGCTCGGTAGAAGTGTGATGCAACCGAAAAGTGAAAAATTGTATGCTTGGTGGCCCCGCAACAATAGTGATGCCGGCCACTAATGATTCCACCAGGAATTTAGCAACGCTTTATCCTATACAGACCATTTTTCGTGAAACATTGTTTAGTTTACCATTTTTCGAATTAAAATAATCTAAATCTTGCAATATTTTGGTTACTTTATTCGTTAAATGAAAAATTTCTCATTTTCTCGGTTGATTACCCGTTTCAAGCGTCTGGTGCATGCGGGACGGGACATGCAAACGAAATAAACTGGAAAGCCAGCCGAATGGAAGGAGCTTCATCTACTAATCTAGGGGCATGAAAGCTGTTTCCTCTGTTATCTTTCGTCATTTTCCTTGGATCAGTCAAGGACAAGGGAGTTGTCACCTCCCAGCTAGGCAGCAGCACACAAACTCAGCGATGACTATCGGCTATCGTATTGTCAAATGAGTTTCACGTTTAACTTTAATTGAAAAGATCTATCTAACGCCGTTCAATCATCTAATAATTTTATCCACTCGATGGAAATTCTCTCGTAGAACCGTAATTTGACCATTTCTCGAACTAACTCTTCAACTAGTCAACATCTTTCCAAGTAACCGAACCAGCTGAATAACAGCTTCTTGAACTAAAGTTAGCTTAAGAGTGATTTGGTTTACTCTTATACAGCAAAAATATTTGTTGGGTTATGAATGCGTTCAGCGAAAGCGATCACACAACAACTAACTTGATGATTTTGTGGCTATATCGGTCTCTTTCTACTCATAAGTATGATAGAATTCGCTAGGTAGCGAACAAGTGTGAAAATTTTATAGAAGGTGAAATTAGGCAAGTAGGCTATGTATTGAACGAATACATCGAATGCGTGAAACTTCTGCCGTGCGACCTGTCAGATCGGCTTGGTTAGTAGTTCATACCACCTTACCAAGACTGGCAAAAGTTACAGGCACCCGACCTATGTATTGTTCTGTTTTCATTACAAATTCTATCGATCGGTAGCTTTTTCGGAACTCGCACTCTATCATATCTGTCATTTCATTATCCACTTTGATCTCTACTCCCTTATACTTATGAGTAGAAAGAAACCGATATATCCACAAAATCATCAAGTTAATTATTGAATACGGTCGATAAATCAGTACATCACACAACAACTTTACTCAACACACATCACTTCACCATTTGTATTATCATAACAACAAACATTGTATTATGGAAATATGAAAGTCGAAATCTCGTTCCAGCCTTTGTCCTACGTCAACATTGCGGTTATGTCTCAGACATTACCCACTCCTAGTTTTTTCTTCAAAGAAATGAGGGATAATCTGCACTTCAGACACCTCAACAAGGAGGCGACAGCAACTCACGCAATTGGCATAGTGGAGGATTGAATGAGGTCGAGACATTTGGCACTCGCGCACCACAAAACGGAGGTGGTGGTGGTAAACAACCGCAAGTCTGAACAGCAGGCAGTGGTCACCACAGGTGGATGCACGATCAACTCTAAGCGCTCACTGAAGCAATTGGGGGTCATGATCGACGATAAGCTGAAATTCGGAAGCCACGTAGAATATGCCTGCAAAAGGGCAAGCATGGCGATAATGGCATTGTCAAAGATAATGTCAAACAGCTCGGCAATAGTCTCGAGTAAGCGTAAGCTGCTCGCGGCAGTAGCGGTCTCCATACTACGGTATGGCGCCGTTGCATGGTCGAAGGCGCTAGTGGTTAACCGAAACGTGAAGCGACTTGAGAGTACCCACAGGCTGATGTGCCTTAGGGTGGTGAGCGCATACCGCACGGTCTCAAAGGACGCGGTATGTGTGCTAGCGGGCATGATGCCCATAGCTTTAGTGGTGGCAGAGGATGAAGAATGCTTCGAGCGACGCGGCATAAGAGGCGCGAGGCGTATCGCCAGAACCTCGTCTATGCTGAAGTGGCAGAGCGAATGGGATTCCTCCAGCAAGGGTAGATGGACACACAGGCTCATACCGAGCGTGTCCAAGTGGACGAGCAGGCCCCATGGCGAGGTGAATTTTCACTTGACTCAATTTCTGTCAGGCCATGGGTGCTTTAGGTGGTATCTGCACAGATTCGGACACGCAGGCTCCCCCGCATGTCCGGAGTGTGCAGACTGCGACGAGACCGCGGAGCATGTGCTCTTTGAATGTCCACGTTTCGTGGAGCAAAGGTCGAGTATGCAGGAGGTATGCGGTAGAGATATCACGCCTGACAACATTGTTGAAAGGATGTGTATGGGTGCGGACTCCGTTACTTCCACGGTTTCTCGAATCGTACTTGAACTACAGAGTAAATGGCGAGCCGAACAACAGCTAGTTGAGTTGGCCCCCCTTCCCCATCCAGGAGCTTGAGTTCAACGGGTAGTCTAAGTACTAGCCAGGGCCCGAGCCTCCAGGGGAGAGTGAACAACTTAAGGCGGTAGCTGGTGGAAAGCTTACTATTAGAGTGTACTCATGTACGGTCCCCCCTCGAAGTCATCCCTAACGGGCGTACCGCGAAGGTAAGGAAGAGAGAGAATGAGTTTTTAGTGGGTCGATCCCCACATCACCCGAGGAACCACCTCTTGGGTATCTGTTGCAGATTTTCTCATTCTATAAAAAAAAAAAAAAAAAAAAAAAAAACAAGGAGGTCCAGATAGTGTGGAGGGAAGGAACTCTTCTTCTACAATAAAGTAGAAGCCAGAACCAGAACCACCAAAAAGGCATCGCTTCAGCGAGATGCTAGTGCACCCTCAAGGTTAGCTGCATAACCTGCAGCAATGAACATCGATGACACGTATTATGGAGTCCACCATGTTAGCATGCATCACAGTACCGTATCGCCCGACGCACTTTATTTCGCAGTGAGTCCTAATTAAAAAAATAGATTTATTTGTTTTCCAAACATTGATTAATAAACTACAAACTCTTGGTTTAGGTTCCATTTCAATGAGCTGAAATTGTAATCGTTGACTGCAAATAGTAGCCTAGCCATATGAGTTATTTCATTTTTATATGAAGCAAACAAACATTTTCACCGAACGTTGCGCATCAGTTGACAATCCATTAATATTTGCAACTAAATGAATGCCATTTCTCTTTAATAGATATTGTTCACGTTGATCCACATGCATCTATTTACATTCCATCTGTATATTGAAGTCATCCGCGGCGCGGAAAAAAAAGTGCAACGTCCCAGTCCGATGTGGTACGACACGATGCGCCACCGCTCGTTGGTTGAACAAATAAATACAGCACGGGAAGTGATGCTAGTAGCGGTTGGTGGTACTTATAAGCTTTTTCTCCCTAAATGCCACGTCCGTTGATGGACGGTACGGCACACTAAGTGCAGTTTGATTTCCTCGACTCTCTTATACCGACAACGACGGTAGGTACACCACCCCGGAAGCAATGTTTTCCCATGTCGCTAGACGACGCTGCGGGTGTGGGAATGTAATGTGTCATCCTTTTTAAGGACATCGAATGGAGGAAATAGTCATTGGATTTTTTTTATCTGGTATTTGATGAAGTACTCGAACACGAAACGTCGATAAGGTATTTTTTTAATATGTGTTGTCGATGGTGCTAAAGAAGTGTAATTGCCATTAGCTGATTTGGAAGCACGACAAAGCAAATGGCAGAAGACATTAATTATGTTTTTATTTCCTCTGCAAGTGGTTCGAGTGGCAATAAGTAAACGGATATGGTTTAAAGTGATTTTTGGCATCTATGGTACCAGCATTTTTCAGTTTCATTAATTAAAACTCGCATGAAACTGCTCACTTTTATCCTATGATCAATATTAGCAGCGATAATATTGATTCATCGAGTCATCAGAAGAAAAAACAAACGCATCCGCTTCGCTGGGATGCAACTGAAATAAACATTTCACTCAAATACAATTTCGCTCGAAGCATTCGGATGATAACACGTCACAAACGGTTGACTTCCACGTAATGCACAGATAAATAACAAACTAGAAACTGGAATCCCAGTCAAATATTCAATTCTATTACATTTCGATCAATGTGGTACATAAAAAAGTTGATTTTTCATGAAACCATGCACATTAGGCCTGTTCAATTTTCAAAAATGGTCTCTTATTCTCAAGTCCACCTCACATTTTGATGAACATCCAAAAAGAAGTAACTGGTCAAAATTTCAACCAAAACCTTTGAAATTAGGAGGTGCATTAACCCTCTAATACCCAACCCCGCCTCTAGACGGGGTATAGTTTGAGCATTTTTGTTTAGTGAGCAATCAATTTTTTTATATTTTTGGCTGATATTTTGGACTGTTCTATATACACAGATAAAAATAATGAGAATTACACGTCATGTAAACTTCAGTTTAGTGATGTAAACTTAATGTTATGATAGTTTACATGATATATCATGTAAACTTCCGTTATATGTCATGTAAACACACAGAGTCATGCTGAATTACATGACATATAATGGAAGTGGGATTGAATCGACTGTATGGTACAATTAACTGTTTTTGGCTACGCAGTACAAGTTGTGCGAGAAAATCAGAAATTTTAAAGTCATGTACCAAAAACAGCGTGATCCGACAGTTATAGTTAGACGAAACATAGGACAAATAACGACACAAAGATTTACCCCCTGAAGAAGTCACAAACCCCGTGTCGATACGTTGGGCAAATAAATAACGTCGTTTGTTCATTTTATGACTGCGTAGCCAAAAACAGTTAACCCACCATCAGTCGCTTGCGTGTACTGAGTACACGCGTCTCAGAAAAATGCAAAAAAATAATCGAAATTCGCACCAAATTGAACCGGGTGTTTGTCCTATTCCAAGATCCACTCTTCTTCTTGTTAGTAAGACAGAAAAAAGACGAAAAAATGCACGGGAAGTACTCGAAAAATACGTAATTCTAACCTCACATTTTGAATGTGTAATCAGTACACCGGCGCGACCGCTCGTGTAACTTTTTTTTGAACCAGACCGTTACACGAGCGGTCGCGTCGTGTACTCAGTACACGGCATACGCTTTCAATTATGGTTTATATGCTTTACTAGATACAATGTTGGTGTCTTCGGCAAAAATTTCCAACTGGATGATGGGCGTCTGATAGTGGACATGTGGAACCGGTCAACACGATCTGGTCCTGTGCCGGGTGTCGGAATGGCCCTCGCGGGAACCTGTTTCGTGGACAGTTCAGTTATGGCACCAAAACTAGACATGCGACGGCTCTATCTTCATGATTTTTCATGTACATCATCTTAGTAACCGTGGAAAGTACCAGTGCCCTTCCTTGGCCAACTCGTGGCCACAGGAATGTACCCTGGAGGAACCTGTTTCGATGACATTTTGACCATGACGCCAAAACTAGGCATGCAACGTCTTTATCTTCATGATTTTCCATATTCATCATGTTAGTAATTATGAAAAGGACCAGTGACCTCCCTGGCCGTCCCGTGGCCACCGGAATGTACCCTAGAGGAACCTGTTACGAGGACATTTTGACCATGACGCCAGAACTAGGCATGCGACGACTTTATCTTCATGATTTTTCATATCCATCATCTTAGTAATAATGAAAATGATCAGTGATTTCCCTGGCCAACCCGTGGCCACAGGAATGTGCCCTGGATGAACCTGTTTCGATGACATTTTTGACGACATGACGACAAAACGAGGTATGCGACAGCTCTATTTTCATGATTTTCCATATCCATCATCTTTGTAACCAAAAAAACTGTGAGTGACCTCTCTGGTTAACCCGTGGCTACCAGCCATGCAAGGGCTCTATCTCCATGATCTTCATTTTTTTCTTTTTTGTGTAACGTCCGTACTGGGGCGAAGCCTGATTCTCAGCTTAGTGTTCTATGAGCACTTCCAGAGTCATTAACTGAGAGCTTCCTCTGCATATAATCATTTTGCATGTGTATATCGTGTGGCAGGCACAAAGAAGTCAAGAAAAAATCCTTCACGAAAAGTTCCTCTACCGACCGCGAATCGAACCTGTCACCATCAGCATGCTTATACTGAATAATCACGCCTTCACAACTGTAGCTATAGTGGTTTTCTATCTTCATGATATTTCATGTACATCATCTTTGTAATCATAAACAGTGCCAGTCACCTCTCTGGTTAACTTCTGGCCACTGGAATTTGCCCTGAAGAAACCTGTTCCGAACACATTTTGCCCATGTTGCCAAAACAAGGCATGCTATGGCTCTTCATGTTTTTTTTTTCGTCATGGTCAAAATGTCCTCGAAACAGGTTCCTCCAGGGCACATTCCGGTGGCCACGAGTTGGCCAAGGAAGGGCACTGGTACTTTCCACGGTTACTAAGATGATGTACATGAAAAATCATGAAGATAGAGCCGTCGCATGCCTAGTTTTGGTGCCATAACTGAAATGTCCACGAAACAGGTTCCCGCGAGGGCCATTCCGACACCCGGGACAGGACCAGATCGTGTTGACCGGTTCCACATGTCCACTATCAGACGCCCATCATCCAGTTGGACATTTTTGCCGAAGACACCAACATTGTATCTAGTAAAGCATATAAACCATAATTGAAAGCGTATGCCGTGTACTGAGTACACGACGCGACCGCTCGTGTAACTTTTTTTGATGCGACTGATGGTGGGTTAAATATAATGGAAGTTTACATGATATTTTATGACTTTTACATGATATGTCATGTAAACTTCTGTGATATCCCACGCTCCAATCATGTGCATTATATGTCACAGGATTTTACACTCTTTTTTCGATCTATGTCTCAAAATGGTTTTTGGTGTCTTTTAAACCGTATTTACATTTTTTTAAAAATCATTGAAAAATTGATGTTTTAGTCACCTTTCATAAGTCATATACGATATACGTGCACTCCCAATCACGGCAACGGGAACAAACGTGAACTATGCATAGCAACGATAACAACAATAAGAAATGTACACCGTGAACTAGATTTCACGTTTTCTAGAACGCCCATATTGACAGCTGGAACTAGTTCCAGTTCACGGTGTATATTTGCTTGTTCTCATATTTACGCTTGTTTGTTCACGTTTATCAGAACGGTTTTCTGAGCGTGTATTGAATAGCTATAATTAACATATTTTAAATTTTTACCAAATCATTCTATCATAGTGAAACAGTTTAAGGGAATTTAATACACTCTAAAATTATTTTCCTTATAATTGCACGGAAAATGAAATTTTCCATGAAAAAAAAATAAAACTTAAAATATTTCAACAATAACCGTAAAATCTCATAATGTTTTCGTCTCAAAAAATCCGCCGCCCAAATAGGCTTTCAAAAAAATATATAAAAGTATTGGGATGTTCGAAAATAAAAATTAGAAAAATCAAAAACCGAAATTCACAAAATCGAGAATTAAAAAGAATTATCTTCCAAAACATGTTTAAATCGATTTTAGATGACGAAAAATGATATTTAGATCAAAATCAAAAATATGGGTATTAAAGGGTTAAACCAATTTTGTGTTTTCGGCTATTATCCATATTGAGTTGAGTATTCCAAAACGGCATCATATTATCTAATGTCTTGTGGTTATTTGCTCCTTTGATATTATTACTGTAGGAGCTGAATAAAAATTGTTAAAATTCATGAATGCCAAATGTGTCCTAAAACTAGCTTTTCAGGGGCAATCGTGCACAGTCCTCACAGGAAGTGATAACAAGGACGCGTTCTACGCGCAGCTTAAACGCGAGAACGATTGCTGCCCAAGACACGATGTCAAGATCTCCTCAGGAGACCTAAACGCTCAAGTAGGCCAGGAGCACGATGTACAATATTTAGAAGGTGATATGTATACATATTCCGAATAACTGATAATGACGTAGTTAATATCACTGATGGAACGAGTGCAAGAGAAAACATAGCTTGCTACCTCGTACTATCATGCAAGCAAGCATGCACAAGGATAGCAATGACGACACATGTATACTTTGAAACTGCTTGTTTACACGTGTTACTGGTCTACCTTGTAGAAGTTGTATACTGTGGCCAGGAGGCGGAATTCAGACGATTGAAAAATTCAGCGCCCACCAGCTTATAAACTAAAACAGACTGCGACTAATCAGTTTTGCCACCTCTAAAAACCTCGTTACGCCTGGAGATCACCACAGCAGACAGAATTCCAAATCGACCCTGTCCTGATTAATGGACAATAATTCTCCGACATTATCGACGTCAGGACCTATCGTGGCGCTAACATCGACTCTGACCACTAGGTGGTGATGGTAAAAACACCGACAAACCGACGTGAATTTGAAGAAATTTGAATCTAAAACCGTTTGAAAATCGTAACTCGTTCTGTCATTTTCGTCTTTGACAAAAGAACCCAAGAAGAAGATGTCATGAAACAGCGAAAAAAATCCAGCTGATCGGTGTAAACATCACATGCACTCTTATTTATATCTGAGACGAGACTCGCGAAGACGGTCTTCTTTTTCTCCACTTTGTTATTTTTTCTTCTTCCTATCTGTGTTTACATTATGTTTTGGGCTGGTGGTTCAAACACGTACGTGACCGCATCACCTCACATGCAGTGTGACTGAATCCCATTCACGCACAAAATCATGTTGAGGTGAAATTTTGCATCGCCAACAATCGCCAAGCAAAGTAATCATTGGAATATTTTGTTTTCAATTTATTTATGACAGTACAGGAGAAGAAAATGCTGCTCGGAGTGAATTTTGGCTTCAGAATTTATCTCGAATAGCAATACTTTACTCGTTTTAGGTAACGTAATCAAACGGGCTACAACTGACAGCTCAGTTGGGCTGCACTTGACGTTGCTTTTTTTCCTCTTCGCGAGTCTCGTCTCAGATTTATATCTATCCAGTAGAAGAAATAATTTACCGTGCAATGGAATTATTCAATGGAATTCCTCCGCATAAGGCAAAGTAGTCGATAAGTCACCAGATAAAATAATCTAAACGCAAAATATTTCAGCAAGTGACATTGCTTTTTACCATTTTCAACGAAATGTCTTCTTACTGCGCAAAATATTGATTGCGGATTATTAAATACTTCGAAATGAATAAAATATTTGAACAAGTTAAAGCTATTGCACTAGGGTGGGGCTAATTTCAAAAAACCTCTCCGATATAAGATTTCAAGTGAAATTTTTGCTAGAGTAAGCCTTCAAAAAACATTGCAAATTTAACTTTCAAACATATTTTTCCTAGACTAAATCGGTGATTCTAGAACCCAATTGGACCAAATTTGTGCTCAAAATTGCGATATCTCTACAGGTTTCTGAGATATTTAAAAAAAAAATGTCGTTTTTCAGTATTTTTTGGGTTGGGTACCAAAATATGACATTTTTTTTTCAAATATCTCGGAAACCAGTGCAGATATCGCAATTTTGAGCACAAATTTGGCCCAATTTTGTTCTAGAATCTAAATCGGTCTAAATAAGTTTGAAAATAAAATTTGACATGTTTTATTTTTTGAAAGTTTGTTCTAGCAAAAATTTCACTGGAACCCTTTGCGCCACTCCTAAATATCAACCGAAATTGCTCATTTTTGTACAGCTCACTTATTTTGACTAGTAGATCACTTTCCACTTGGAAAATCATATAAAAAATATCATATGATTTTTTTAAATTAGCCCCACCCTACTATTGCAAAAAGGAAGCTGTGTAAATCATCGCACAGATGGTGCTACACGGTGTCAAAATTTTGATTATTATCGAACTTTCATGTACCTCGGATTTTTCTTTATAGAATGTTAGAATTTCGGCTATAATGTATAAATGCAAAATTTGAAAATATTCTATCGGGGAAAATTTAAGTTAGATGAGTTTTTGGCTATTTCCCATATTAAAAATCAATAATTACTATTTTAGCCCAAAAAACGTCCCATACAAAATGTATGGAAAAATTTTCGCCGATGAAATATTTTCTAGTTTTCTGATTATGAATACATAGCCCAAATACTAGTCATTTTCGAAGAAAAATCCGAGGTACATGAATTTTCGATAATAATCGAAATTTTGACACCGTGTGCTAGTGATTGAAAGGAGAGTTTCTTGCCAAGAAAAATGGGGGAATTCGTATTAGCTGGCACGTCGGTTTTTCGGTGGTAAAAATGCCCCAAAAACTCTACGTGATTAACAGCATACGATAGCGACGGCCGCCTCGATATAATCGCGAGCGACTGAAGCAACCGGATGTATCCACCACATACGCGCTGAAGGCAGCAAGACAGCGTTGCCGGACGAAGGCGAGCTCAGTGAAGTTCCTCGCGAAGACTATTGCAGTACGATAAAAGTAGTCATGAACAACGCGCCCAAACGAACGTTGGATATGTGGAACGGAGCCGGAGGAATAATTAGTGCAGAAAGATTTTGGAAGAGAAGAACACAGCGAGGACGGCCATGTTGCAGCACGGGACTCAGCAGAACGTGGAACGATATAAAATATAGCGGAAACAACAGACTCCCGGGAGAAAAACCGCCGCCTGGAAGAAGCAGAGTGCGAACAAATTTAACTGCTGTGCCGTTCACAAGAAACACGAAAGTTCTAACAGAAGCTTAACGCATCCCGCAAAGGTTTCGTGCCACGAACAAAAATATGCAGGGATAAGGACGGAAGTATCTTGACAGATGGACGTGAGGTGGTTGAAAGGTGGAGGCAGCATTACGACGAACACCTGAATGGTGCAAGGAGCGCAGACATAGAGGACCAAGGCAGCGGATAAAATGACTACGTCAGTACAGCAGGGAGCAACAACGAGTCCCCTCCCACTTTGAGGGAAGTCCGGAGGAGTGGGAGGAAGGAGACATATGCCTCAACTACAAGAAAGGTGACAAGATGGAGTGTGAGAACTTGTGAGCGATCACAATTCTGAATACCGCCTACAAATTGCTATACCAGATAATCTTCCGTCGTCTTTCACCAAAAATGAATGAGTTTGTGGGAAGTTATCAAGCCGGCTTCGTCTATGGCCGCTCGACAACGGACCAGATCTTCACCGTGTCTCCAAAAATGCCGCGAATACCTGGTCCCAACGCATCACCATGTTTATCGACGCATGTTCATCGACTTCAAGGCGGCGTACTACAGTAGCGACCGCACAGAGCTATGGAAAATCATGGACGAGAACGGCTTCTCCGGCAAGCTCACTAGACTGATGAAAGCGACGATGGACGAAGGCGCATCATCAGTGGGCCTACTATGGGCTCCACAAGAACCTGCGGTCGAAATGGATTCACCGACGCACCAAATGCACCATGTAAAAGACGCTGATAAGACGGATGGTTCTCTGCGGGCACGAGACCTGGACTATGTTCGAGGAGGACATGCAAGCACTCGCAGATTTCAAGTGTTGGGTACTTAGGACCATCTTTGGCGATGTACAAGAGAACGGTGTGTAGCGGCGAAGAATGAACAACGAAGTCACAGCACTCTTCGGCGAATCTAGCATCCGGTAGATCGCAAAAGCTGGAAGAATACGTTGAGCAGGGCATGTTGTGAGAATGCCGGAAAACAATCCTGCAAAACTGGTGTTTGAAAGATATCCGGATGGTACAAGAAGACCTGGAGGACAGCGTGTAAGATGGGCGGTCTAGGTACAGAACGATCTGGGACGCGGCCGAAGATGTAGGACTGCAGCCACGAACCGAGTGTTGTTGCGAGGAATTGTTGATTCAGTTTTATTGTAATAACGATGCAAAACTAAATAAATAAATAATAATCAATGTGATGCAATATGTATACAAAACTTATGACGAGTAGTGTACACGCAATTTTCAAAGCGTGACGCATCGTTCCCCATCTCTTTTTGAATAAGATAATTCAAATAAGTACTAGCTGCCTTAACAAGTATGACATGGAAAATGACCTGAAATCATCTCATCTTATCCACTGAGGAACGTAACCTTTCTAGATTTTACCATAGAGTATTTGACCTAACGTCACAGTCAAAACTCTAAAAAAACTATTTCATGTAAATATCCTGAAAATGATAGCTGATGAATAACATGCCTATCTATAGTGCACCTGCGTTGCAGTTGAATCTCCAAGGCAACACAAAAACAGACGAAAGGCCATAAATTCAGCCGAAAATTTAAGCCCTCTCAAAGCCGGATCATGTTTCCTTTGCCGGAAAACAATGCAATGGTCCTCTCCGAGCCACCAGACATCATCCGCTGGCAAATGCAAACCAAACTCGAAACAAAGCGACACAGATCAATACTGAGAGCTAGGCCATGGATAGAACCATCATCAGCTAGGATGCTCTAAACAAAATACACCACTCTATGGGAATAAGGTTTGAGATGCACACGATGGGGAAAATGGCCCAACTTGCCCAACACAGCACAACAGGCGTTACATCTCAACTTGGACAGAGCCTGAATTTAAACTCTTAGAACTTTTTCCTTTCAAATTCTTGGTTTTGACGTTTTGTTAGAGAATCTGCACGAATATGTCCATGGCCTGTCCATTCATAGGAATTCCCGCAGAAATTCAAGGATATGTGTATGGTATGTTTTCTGTTGATTTCAATATCAACCGTGTTTACAAGAAACTTGAAACCATATGGAGACGCTTGGTTTTTGATATCCATGCTCCCCATGTTGAAAGGTATTCAACTGGGTAATTTTCCACCTGTAGATAACTTTTGATAGGAAAAAAAGACATATCTACTTTTTTGATATGTTAAAATCGAGGGGTCTGCAAAAATTCTTGTGGCTCTAACTAACGGGGGGTCCATCAATTTGAGTAACCACATGCATTTTTCTTTACTTTTTTAGCGAGGACTTTCAGAAAATCGTCACCTTAAACATTTTGAAGATAAGGTGTAAATAGTGGGCCGGTCTCAACGAGAGTTACCCATATGCTATTTCGGATTGTGCTCTCCTACTACCTTTGGATGGACTGCTACGAACAGTAAACGGCACATGTTTCCCAGATCATTACAAAGTACGGATTAAAGGTAGTTCTCACTCTCACACATTGTCATCGTTAAAGCAAAAACCAATTGTAGCAGAAAAAATATATGAGAAAAATCCGAGCATTTTTAATAAACTTCATTGTCACTTATGGTGAAGAATACTCTCAGTGATCCTTACATTTATCCCACATTTTAGTCGGATTGATTCTCAAACTCGTCTAACGCACATGTATCACATTAATTGGACATTATTATTATTCCCAGACTCTCAATACACGATGCCTTGTATTGTTGCTGTTCTATGTTAGGTGTATACCAGTGTACGAGCTACGCAACATTTCGCCGTATTTCGCAAAACACAAAGGCTTGATCCATGAATACCTTTTGAAAAGGACTTGGTAGCGGGAAAAAACGGACACGCTTAAACACTATACTATAGCGTTCCTCTATTTTCAAAACATTGGTGATGAATGCCTACAAACTGATAGAAGATAGATAGCATGTTTAGTTACAATTACAACATGGCGAAAATACGTTTCTTTGTTTATTTCATAGAAAAAAAAACCTGTTGTAGGTATGTGGACATGGTTGTACTTGTGCACAACAATATCAATACAAACATCAAAATTTATGTACAGTCGAGTCTCCCATTAGACGCTGCCACCCACATTACGCTCACTACATTTTCCGTGCTGTACTCTAACCAGTTTAGTTCATTTTTTGTAAGTGATGAGTCCACTAACTGCATTGAAAAATTCAGCTGGATTGGATGTAAAACAGCTGAGAATTTAAACGTAAATAAACAAAAAAAGCTGAGGAATTGCGGTGGGCGTGAAGTGAGTGGTAGCGTCTAATAGGAGACTCGATTGTACAGGCAAAAGTCTACGGGGCAGGGGGGGGGGATAGAGTCTGAGACGGCCAAAAACCGTAGTTTATGCATAGCGCCTTATTAACCATATTAGCTTTAAGCCATCATGTAAAATAAAATTTGCAATTTATTCATTCAATAGCACTCTCGTCAAAGGAATGCTATCCTTCTGACCGAAACATCACAGAAAACCTGTCACGAACAAAAACACAATGATCTCATTAAAAACAGTTTATCTCAAGTGCAACTAATCTAATTACACAGATTACGAATGCCATTTGCAAATCAGCATTCATTGAATATAATGGACCTCGATTGCTCTTACCACAGAAAAATTAAGCTGCACACAAAGGAAAAGTTACTTTAAAAAACCAATGCACTCCATCAAAAGCCATTGTGGATGCATGACAGCAGCACTGATTTACTATTAATTTGCCCGGTTTGACCTCTCTGTTTTTCTCTTCACATGCATACATACTTCGGCTCGAGCAAGTAAATATACCCTCAAGGGTGCGATTCTCCACTTCTCGCATCAATTATTTCGATTAGGTCCAATATAAAAAAAACTCCTCCAGCAGCCATGCGTCTCCACATCAACCCGCTTTTCTCCCTCATTATTTATGCTAAATATATACGAACCGATTGCTGCAAGCAGTGTGGAGCAGTAACGCTCAAGGATTCATCGGAACTGTGTGCGTTGCGAAAGAACACAGTGGTCCCAAATGGCAATAGATGTAGTAAAATTATCCTCAACTTTGTTTATCAAACACGAACTAATCAACGGCTCAAATAGTAGCAGCGATAAACGCGTGGGAATGCCGCAAGATTACACTGCACAACGGGTCCAGAGCCGTATTTACGAAGACAAAAATGTTTGTGCCTAAACCATCAGTTTTAGATACATGGTGTCTTTGGGAAAGTTTCTTCTTATTTTTCAACCTTTTTTTCTCATTATTGTAAAATTAGGGTGGTCCCTCTAGTTTCGCTGATCCAAACACCTGCCTCTTAATAGTTTTATGTACGTTTACAAAATGTTCTACAAAGTTGTAAAAGAACTTATTTGGAGCAAGTTTGCCGAAGAAATCATTATTCCATCTCTTATGGTTCCTAACTTATAATTTTTTTAAAGACTCATGTTAGGGTGATCCATGAATTTCAGTTTTCCTGAAATAACTTTTAATTCGTTCGTTTCTCGTGAATACGTTGTTCCGAGCACTTTGAGAACTATCAGCGACGCATATTTTTTCCAAAGAGCTCAAAGTTCTAACTCTCATAGTTAAAAAGATATTGGCATTTTTCTTCGAAAAATCACTTTTTTTCAAAAAGCCATATCTTAAAAAGGAGCAAATGGATTTTCAATCTCCCAGTTGCATTGGAAAGATCGTACTCTGTTCTATTTATGGTGAAAAAACTGTAGGTACCTTTTTTGATTAAAGCTTTTTATTGAATTTTGAAAATACGATTTTTTTCATGGAAAAGCAGTTGTAACTTTGAAAATCGATGAGATACAAACTTGGCGTCTTCGACAAAATTGTGAGTTTTTGGCTGCTATAAAAAGGCCCAGAACAAAGTGTTGCGAAAAAATCAACACATAAAATTATATTGAGTAAAAACAGATTTTCATATGAAAAAATGACACATTTCAAGCAAATTCAACTCGTCTTTGTTAGATAGATCAAAGTAGCTTGGTAAATGGTCATCCATTTCATTATAGAACCAATGTTTATTTATACTGTCATCACCATTTAGGCACAATGTTGATAAGATATTGTAAATCATGTAACTTTGATAGGCTTTTACGTTAACATGAACATATACTAGTGATTGATATTTTCACTATCCATACATTGAAGTGATGAAATTGAAATTAAATTGATGGAAATCAGCTCAAAATCACATTTTAAGTTGAGTTCATTGACGAATTATGAATTATAAGCAAATTTAAACATTTTCGACATGGTTGCTTCGATCTATCTAACAAAGACTAGTCGAGTTTGCTGAAATTGTTCCGCTTTCCATATGAAAATCGGTTTTTATTCAATATAATTTCATGTGTTGTTTTTTTTCGCAACACTTTGTTCTGGGCACTTTTAGAGCAGCCAAGAACTCACAATTTTGTCGAAGGCGCCAAGTTTGTATCTCATCGATTTTCAAAGTTACAACTGCATTTCCATGAAAAAAATCGTATTTTCAAAATTTCATAAAAAGTTTTGAACAAAAAAGGTACCTGCAGTTTTATCACCATAAATAGAACAGAGTACGATCTTTCTAATGCAACCGGAAGATTGAAAATCCATTTGCTCCTTTTTGAGATATAACATTTTGAAAAAAAGTGATTTTTCGAAGAAAAATGCCAATATTTTTTTTAACTATGAGAGTTAGAACTTTGAGCTCTTTGGAAAAAATATGCGTCGTTGATAGTTCTAAAAGTGCTCGGAACAAAGTATTTACTAAAAACGAACGAATTAAAAGTTATTTCAGGAAAACTGAAATTCATGGATCACCCTAACATGAATCTTTCAAAAAATTATAAGTTAGGAACCATAAGAGATAGAGTAATGGTTTCTTCGGCAAACTTGCTCCAAATAAGTTCTTTTACAACTTTGTAGAACATTTTATGAACGTACATAAAACTATTAAAAAGCAGATGTTTGGATCAGCGAAACCAGAGGGACCACCCTAATTTTACAATAATGAGAAAAAAGGTCGAAAAATAAGAAGAAACTTTCCCAAAGACACCATGTATCTAAAGTTTAAGGTTTAGGCACAAACGTTTTTGTCTTCGTAAACACGGCTCTGGACCCATTGTGCACTGAGGGTGATGGGATCGATTCTCGGTTGATTCAGGAACTTTTCGTTAAGTGGAACGATTTGAAAAACGCGAAATATGTAAGCGGACTCGCCATTACAGGGAGAAAAAAGGTTGCCTGGAATATGCGGTGTGCGAACAAAATGGAACTACTGTGCCGTTCACAATAAACACGGAAGTACTACCAGAAGCTCACCACATAACGCAAAAACTTCGTTGTGCGAGCCGGAATCTACAGGGATGAGGAGCGGAGAGTCTTGACGGATGGACGTGAGGTGATCAACAGATGGAAGCAGCACTACTATAAAGAATTGAATGGTGCGATAAGGGAGCAAAAACAAGCCCCTTACTTACCTTACTGGTCAGACTAAGGTCTGAGTGTCCATAGGAGTTGCCTCCATTATACTCGGTCCATGGCTGTGTGTCTCCAGTTCCGCACTTTGCGAAGGGTCCGCAGATCGTCCTCCACTTGATCGACCCACCTAGATCGCTGCGCACCACGTCTTCTTGTACCGGTCGGATGACTCTCGAGAACTATCTTAGTCGGGTTGCTATCCGACATCTTGATGACGTGACCCGCCCACCGTAGCCTCTCGACTCGATATTCGCGGTGTGGACGATGATTGGTTCTTTCAGCAACTGATACCGTTCGTGGTTCATTCGTCTTATCCAAACCCCGTCTTCCATCTGCACTCCGCCGTAGATGGTACGCAACCTAAGCAGCACCTGCAACATCATGCAGATTGTGGCTTTCTATGCTTTGGTCTAAATGAGTTGCACTAGAAGCACACGAAACTTCCATCTTGTCAGTTGAATTGCATTTAAACTCCGAAATACGTAATTTTGCGGCTTTGTTTCATAGAAATCACAAATTACCGCGTGTTTGACATCGATCTGTGGAGGCGGAGCTTACATATTGCTCGCAAGTGATAATACAGTCAGCTTACATTAAATGTGTTATGTAACATGCCTGAAACATCTAACTCTGGTTTGTTTGTTCAGATTAGGTTCCATATGCGTTACAAAAAACTTGAGCGCCTTTCCATTTTGACAGTTCTCTAACTTGTGACAAAGAAGGTGCAATAAAGTAACAAGTTACTTCAGTAGCTTTTATTGTGTGTTGAGCATCGATTCTCTCACAGAGCGTTTGGTGTAGCATGTAAGGTGAGCAGATAATACTTCTGGTGTCCATGGTTCGAGTCTGGACAAAATATTTTCCCCACTTTTTTATCATTCCTTCTCGTTTATGTTGCATAAGAATTCAGAATCTGCGCTTTTTGGGTTTCAAAGAAGAAGCAATTGTGTTCTGTCGTCCGTAATACGGACAATGAATAAATTGCACTAAGGTTGCTGTTACTGGATTAGCAACAAGTCGTGTTGCTTGGGAACACCTACCGTTCGAAAACTCCAAGGGCGCGTTGGTCCTCTGCACGTAGAGTCCACTTCCCAAGCAACACACTTGGACATTAATAAGTTCCTGTAATTTGTATGCAACTATGTTGAAGTTTATGCCATTTGAACCAATCGTCTTATTAACGACTAAATTGCAACCAAAAAAGCGCAAGAGGTGGAGCCAATATAAAACATCCATTCATTACGGTTTCAATACGCAATCGAATTATAACCAAGATACAACTTATAGTCGACTTAAAAAATGGTAACCGATTCGACAACTAGCCAACTAGTCACCACATTCGTCACTGCCAGTTATTATGCATCAACAGTTTCGTTCATGTGAATAATAAATTGTGTGCATAAATATACCGAAAATAAGGCTGACCGAGAGCGTCAATTTGTGTGCCGTTCCGGATTTATCGGTAAGTTACGCATTTTAGCTCCGAATTCTCAACGCGCCTCAGTCTACCTATCATTTTGCGAGTGAAAATTTAGGCATTTGTGGTAAAAATTAACTCGCCATATTGCTTTGGGAACGTTCAAAAATTACGTCCAACATTTGGGAGAGAGGGGGGTCTAGAAAAGTGTGACAGTACGTGTATTGGGTATAGGGAAATCGTGTGACAGAGGGGGGAGGGGGGGTCTAGAAATCCCGAAAACGATGGACGTAATTTTTGAATCTTCCCTTTGGCGGAGTGCATTTCAGCAGCTTATTTAATGCACCCATAAAATGCTGAAAATTAATTATAGAATTTAGAAAGTTACTATTTGCTGAATCATGTCTATGGGAATCCGTATTGACAAAGTACAATAATGCTGCACGTGGTACGCGGAACCGCCAAACTACCAAAAATTGGATTCTTCTGACGCAATCCTATTGACTGTCAAACGATAAACTGCAACGATAGGCGCGCCACCATCTTTCGAATAGTGGAGGGTGTAGATACCTTCTTCGCGGTGTTGTTTACGGTGAAGCAACACCGCGAAAAAGGTACCGGTGCTCTCCAACATTCGAAAAATGGTGGCGCGTCGATCGTTCTACGGCAGCGATTTTGCGGTGGGGTGGTGACGTTTGGGGGCGAATAGTTCGGCCCAAAAAGTCAACATTTGAGTGAATCTTTTAAACTCACGCAAGGTAAATTGCCTTTACCTCCAACTAAAATATACTCAAGAGTAGGTAAATTCAACCCAAGACCCCCTTCATTCAACCCAAATATGGGTAAATCTACATTTACCCAAAATTTGCTTATTGGCCTCAAGGACCCCCGTTGCATAGACGCATATCTGTCTGTTTATTTACGACAACATCTGTGGGGGAGAGAGGAAAAACAACCTAATTTTGGGTAACTAATCAATTTGATATACTCATTTTAGGGTAAAATCGACCCAAAATAAGGAAGTTTCCGTGTGGGACATAAAATTTATTATTTAATAACCAATTTATTTAATAATCAAAAAAGCAGACACTTGGACGTGTACTTCCCATTTACGTCGACAAGAGGCTGCGCATTTATTACGTACCGAAAGTTTCACGTAAGCCCATTGTAAAATTTTTCGTGGTAAACTCCTAATATTTTTGTACGTTACGTTAGATTTCTCGAAACCCCATATATTCAAATCTTTCCAGTGGTAGGTACCAGTCCTTCAGTACTGCGAAAATGAGGCAGATTTTTTTTTATTGGGTCAATTTTATACTTCCAATCAGATTTTTTTTTCTATTTTACCACTTTAATTTTATAAAATTTGGAATATGTCGATAAATTTATGAAGAAAAGGTTACATTTTATTCGTACATGATTTCGTTATTTTTGAAACCTTTTTGTTTTTTATAGTGCATTTTATATTTTTCGTGATCACAAAAACATTTTACCGCACATTTTGGAATTTCTATCTCTCCTGTCAAAATTGTTCGTTTTGCTCTAAATAAGTTCCAGGGGCAACATGTTTATAACAATCAGAATCAATGTTTTGATTGATTTGGTTTGTAAACGGTTGTAGCTAAGATTCGTTGAACCAATCAGAGTATACTTCAGTTACAAATTGGTTTCGCAAGTTTCGACTAATGATGACGTTTGTTTTCATTTTGCTAGTTGTTATAAAACTGTTACACCTCAGTTTGGCATTAATAACAGGATTTTAATAGGTTTTAATTATATTTGTTTCGTGAAAACTCAGTTGCAACATGTTTGCAACGATGATCATTTCCATTTTAGTTGCAGGTTTCTGTAGAGAACTACCCTGTCGTGTGCAGCATAGTTGTCCCATGTTAATAGGTATTCCTATAGAACATGGGTCAACTATGCTGCACACGGCAGTCCAGTCTAATCAGCATTTAGTAGATAGTTAATTCCGTGTGATGGTGGATGGAGTCCAAAGTAAGCTCGATTTCCTGCCACAATGCGACTCGCGTTTTAACCGTAACCCTCTGCGAGCTTCGAAGGGACTCGAGAGTGTCCCTGATACTTGAACTACGCACATCACTCGATCCATCGTCACCTTGATCAATCGTATAAGTTTATCCGTGAATCCGTATTCGTGCATAATCTGCCATAGCTGGTATCGATCGATTGTATCATACGCCGATTTAAAATCGATTAACAAGTGATGTGTGGGCACGTTGTATTCGCGGCGTTTCTGCAACACCTGGCGGATGGCGAACATCTGATCCATTGTAGCGCGATCACCCATCAATCCAACCTGATATTGCCCCACGAACTCTCCTGCAATCGGTAATAGACGGTGGCATAAAATTTGCGAGAGTATCTTGTAGGCAGTGCTCAGTAGTTTGATCTCGCGGTAGTTCTCGCAATCCAACTTGTCGCCCTTTTTGTAAATAGGACACACGATACCTTCTATCCAATCCTCCGGTAATACTTCCTCCTCCCAAATCTTGATAATGACCCAGTGTAGTGTTCTCACCAGTGCATCTCTACCGTATTTTAGAAGCTCGCTTGGTGATCTGATCCAGCGGATTTGTTGTTTTCCCTTCCCTGCCAACCAATCACGTTGTCACATTATGCCCAACACTATAAATTATGTTCCCAGTTCATTGGTGGTGCCACAGCTTTGGTAGAAGGTAGCTGCTCAATGCCCGCTTTTTCACTCTTTCTATCCAGTCTGACAAGGTTCATGCAACGCCACGATGTCGAAGTTTCGAGGATGTAATTTGACGTAGATTATCCTGTCACATCCTGTGAAACCTAGTGACTGGCAATTTCATGTTCCAAGTTTCCAATCGTAGTCCTTATTCCGTCGTGTGTCTTTGCCGATTGTGTCGAGTCGTATTTTCTCCTATGTTATTCGGGGATTTTTACGGGTGGCTTATTGGGCCTACGGCAAGACAACACTCCTGTGTCTCGCCAGAGGGCCATCGTGCCAGTTCTGTTTAACGTCCCAACCAGTTCTGTCGCTGCTGTTGTTCGATGCAGACGGATTTTGCTCTTTGCTCAACTAGTTTTTTTGCCTCCGGCTTGCGCTGCTAGGCATTGACTATCGCGTATTGCTTTGCTTTGTGTGTTGGTCGATCATACCGTCGTCCGTTTGTGGTGTCGTAGGAAAGCACCAAAAATGATTGAAATGAACGAAACGTTCGTCAATACGGTTCAGTTTCGCTTCCCGCCGGGTAGCCCAAGACCGTCTTGGGCAGAAATCGCTACGTTTTTGAAGACGCTGAACACTGACATGCGGCAGATGGAAACTGCATATAAAACGGCACACGATCGTTCATTGTTCGTGAAGTTCGTGTCGCGGGATGCAATGGATGAATCTTTGCGGAAGAACACGGAGGCTAGAAGAATCGCCTATTCAAATGAGCAATCAATAGAAGTGCGGATGGCAATTGCGGGCGTCAATATGCGATATATTCGTGCGTTTGATTTGCCGCCGGAAATAACGAATAAGAGCTTGTCTTCGGAACTAGAAAAAATTGGGAAAGTGCAACGCATAGTTCGAGAGAAGTTCCCCGCGGGGCTTGGCCTCAATCATATGCACACCGGAGTTCGTGGTGTCTTCATGAAGGTTGCAACAAAAATCCCGTCATTGATCGACATTTGTAACCGGAAAGGGAGACTTTACTATGAAGGCCTGAAGGAGACGTGCTTCTTATGTCAAGCGGAAGGGCATCGGAGGGACTCTTGCCCTCAACGACAAGTTCGGGAAAACACGCAGAAACTTACGTACGCTAAGATAGTGTCTGGAGAGGTTGTTGTACTAGTGGATATGGATTCGCAAGACACTGTGCAGTGTCGTGACCGCAGCAGCTTTTCTTGTACCACTTCACCGACCGCAGTAAGGAAACTCTTCAAAACCTTCCTGCGGCGGGAAGAAGTGCGCTACAAGCGAGCCAAATGCTGCTGCTCTACCCGCAGTCTCGGGTTTGCGTCCTTTTGCCCTTCGTTGGCGTTACCGCTCACGACGCTCCGACAGGCAGAAGACAGTTCCACCCGCTTGCTTGCCGTCGGAGCGGAGGCGCTGTTCCAGACAGACGGCAGTCTGCTGCTTCCCGATCGGTCCGTCGTTCACCGCATTCGTTAATCAACTGATCCGAGCGCAGCGATGCTCGTTGTTTTGTAGTTTGCGCTTTCTTCAGTTTCCCCTTCGTTTTTGACGATCGCTCTACTGATGTAGCTTTGGGCGATTCTACTTCAGAGTAATGCAGTATACATTTGAATATCGATATTTTGTTCTACACCCAATCTCTAATCCTACAATTCCTCTCACCCCTACTCTTCTGTATGGCATGTGAGAGAACTTCAAAGAAGAATCAATTATGTATCGTATTATGCCTCTCAAGAAAATTCAGAATATGGCGATTTAGGGTAAGGGAGGTATTTTGGACCCCTTTAGGAAGTGGATGAACAATTCAGCGAAAAGAGAAAGTTTCTACTTCAAAATATGGATAATTTAAGTAGGCATTACGTAGAGCAACATGTTTTCTATCGAAAAAGGCCAACCAGAACTTAAAATTGTTGTAGTAAATACAAGAAATATCAAAACTCCTGAAGGATCTTGGGCTTCTATTTTGGACCACCTGATTTTATTTTGGACCACCAAGTGCACATATTTTGGCCCACCAAATTAAACTTCAATTGATTGATGAAATGAATGCCACCTCAGCAAAAATTTAAACATAGTTAAAACTACGTGAGGTTTACATCTTTTCTATTCATTTTTTGAGGCAGGGAACGTTTAAAAATTACGTAATGATAAAAAAAGATGAAATTTTGTTGCAATTGCCAGTTTTTACGCATTGTAGTATGATGTTTCATAAAATAAATGTTACGCAAAACGTGTATTTATTAGCATGACGTCAGTCACCGTGCATAAATTACGTAACGCTTCATAGAAGCGTGGAAGTCTAGTGATTTTGCTAAATATAAAGGCGTTCCACACATATTTTAATGAGTGGAAAGGCCTAGGGAAAGGCCATCAAAAATAAAATAATTTGAATGATACGTAAATTATCAAACATACATTAGATAACACATTGTCTCAGTCATCAACTGATTGCCGAGAAGGACAACTTTTCTAAACTGGATGACTGAACACCTGAAAATTTCAACTTGTCGAAAAGTTGTTATGACACAAATCGAACCTACAACAATCTCATTGTAAAATTACCGTATAACAACCCAGATCACGGAAGGTCCCAACTTATTCTATTTATCTGGTGCCTGGTGCCGTGACCAGGATGAAGGACACCCCGGAGGACCATCGGACGGACTACGAATTGCCTACGACACACGACAACTCACCATGGGCCGAACCGTCGCCCACTGGATCGAAGCATCCGCTCCTTGGACCGTAGCGCCCCCTCGCCGGACCCCTGCGTCCACTGTTGGACCCCCGTCCCCCCTGTCGGACCCCTGCGTCCCCCGTCGGATCCCTGCATCCACCCGTGTCGGACCGTAGCGTCCCCCTGTAGGACCCCAGCGTCCACCCGCCGGACCGTAGCGTCCCCCCGTCGGATCCTAGCATCCATTATCGGACCCCTGCGTCTACCATCGGACCACTGCCGTCCACCTCCGGACCCATGCGTCAATTTGCCGGACCATTGCCGTCCACCCGTCGGACCCCGAGTGTCCACTGCAGGCCGCGAGCATCATCGCCGCCTGTCGAATGTGCCACCGTCGGACCCCCAGCGTCCATCCTTGGAACCCCAGCGTCCAATTGCAGGGCTGAAGAGTCACCCTGTCGAATCGTTCATCCTTGGGACCCCAGCGTCCACCTGCAGGGCCGAAGCGTCGACCTGCCGAAACCAATTTTCCTTCAATCGGACCGCCAGCGTCATCAATCAAACCATCCTTTTGTCCCCGGGAGTAAAATCACACAACGTAGGAGCCTACTTGACCACTGGACGAAACATTGGCATGAATATTTTCTCCCTTTAGAAGGAACTGGAGAGATGGATCTGACAGGTGGTCCAAAATATGTCCACATCTGATTATGTTGAACATATTTTGGCCATACCTCCAACCACCATTTTAGTAAATATTATCGCTCCACCGAGGTTAAGAACAGTTTATTTTGAGTTCTTACAAGGCCCTAACTACATTCATATGAAATAAATATTTATTGGTAAAATTTAATACCTCTTTGAATCCGACTACAAATTTGTCACCTTCTTTGTTTTTGGTGCTTTTCCATGCGTTTCATTGGAAGTGAAAACATTTTCTCTATTTTTGATACTGAACAGCATATTTAACTGACATCCAAAATAAAGGTCATCACATAGTTGAATACTTTTCGTGTTCCAATAAAAAATTACCAAGATTTAGTAGAGATTATGTGGTAAATATCATAAAACTCCCTAGGTGGGCCAAAATACCTGCCCGGTCCAAAATACCTCCACTACCCTATCTGCCTCTGGCTTCTGATATAAGCGCGACAGTCACTAATCATAACAGCGTCACCAGATTTAAAAGTATATAATTCCATTATATGGGGTTTGACAACAAGAACACTCATTCCACTCACTCTTGCCGTTCGTCACAAATACATTCAAAAACATCTGTCACTTTGCGAAACCCACGTGCTTTTGTTTTTGGCGGGAACACTTTTTCTTTTGTTTTGCCTTGCGACTGTCATGCGACGGTATGCCTTGCGAGCGTACGACCGCCGCAGGTCTCTAATAAAAGATAAGCGCGACAATATCAATTATACATCATATTCAATGTCAATGAAATTTAAGATTTTTTGTTATGGATTTTTTGTTATGGCAGTTTGTATCTAAACTCTGAACCGATCTAATGTTTTCAAATGTAATATTTCATCATTAAAATAATAGAAACTTCATGATAAAAAAATAAACATTCAAAACCATTGTCATCATGAAATTATCGGAAGTTGTTCAATACTGAAGTTCCTGCAATGAATATTCCGACAATTATTTTCCGTAGTTCCGTGTATTACCTGCTCACATAAATTTCTATAGTGCATCAAACATACTGCAATTTCAATCTGATCTGCAGTTTCTTGTAATTAACTCTTTTACGTTAGATTCTGAAGCATCCTGCATGATTCCCCAACCATTTGCAAATTACATTCTCTTTTAACTAAGATTTATTTATTCTAAACGTTTTATCCTCCTTTTTTGTGTGAAGTTTCAGCAGATTAAAAAATAGAAAACCCTTCCCAAAATTTTAATTATTCATGTTCTATTTCACTCGTTCCATGAAATAGTCCACTACACAACATAGCTCTTATTGTTTTCATTGTTAAACAGCTGTTCTTTATTACCCGACCAGAAGCTCCTAACAAGATTATAACAAAATTATTACAACCGTTGTTAGAAATAACACAATTTGATATAATTTTGTTGTAAGGGTTCGTATATGTGAATAACCATAACAAAATTGTAACAAAATTTGTAATTATTATAAAAAGAAAACTATAACAAAACTTGTATTATTTATTCAAACAGATATATAACAGCATCATTACATTATGCATATTAAAATAATTGCCTATAACAAAATTTCTTAACACATTTATTGTAGTTTTTCTATATTTTTTGTAACAAAATAATTTCAAAATTTGTTGGGTTTTTTGTATTGACGCGAAATAGTTTGATCATTTTTGTAATATTGACCACTCGAGCTAAAAGCCATAAAACAAAACTTATAACATTCATTTAGAACGCAACGTTAAAATCGTCATGTTGAAACCCCCTCCAATTCCATTACGCTTTTTTGTATGAAAGTCCTAAAATTTTTGTATGAACCATAACGTTCGGTTGTATTTTCCCCTTTCCCTTGGACGACGCGTAATTTGGGGACATATTTGTTAAAAAAATGCAACAGAACAACTTGTTAACATTTAGTTATAATCTGCCAAATTCTTCCGAAACCTTGTGGTTTGAAGCTACTATCGTTATGCGATATCATTACAGCAAGGAGGTGTAATAAAAAAAACTTTTGGGATATCACCATAGCTTTTCGGATACAAACATTATTATCAATAATAACTGTAAGCTAGAATATAACTGGCAATCAAATACTCCACAGCTATCTTTTATCTATTTTTTGGGGGGTTCTTTCATTGCACTCTAATCCAAAACCGGAATAGTCCCCGGATGATGTGCCAATCGAATGAGAATCCTCACCAACAAAACAGCTGCTTTCATAGAGTACGTTTTGGTACTGTTACAGCGCTTTGTAGGGTTTACAAGAACATTCTTTTTGCTGGAAGCTGAGGCGAAGAACCTGTTGACGCAACAGCACAGTATTTTCTAGTTAAGTTTTGTGGCACAATTGTTAAGTCTTGTCTGGTGTGAAACAAAGCAAGTAAACATTGACAAACTTCCCCTTCATCAGGTCATTAGTTTTTCTTTTTTCTAAGGTTAACAAGTTTTGTATTCTTACGCGATAGATAGTCGGATAAAGAACGTGAAAAAAGGTTTGGAACTTTTTATCAGATCGTTTTCAAATTTTGGTAGGATGTCAAAGATACAGTAGACGTTCGATAACTGCAACATGTTTACGTTTCACTTAGCGAACAAAAATCCGATAACTGAAACGCCTGACAGTGTCAACAAACAATCAACTGACGTAAAATGAACGTGAACTTCATCCGTTTGTTCATTTTGGCTAACATGGCTCACCATTTTGACATTTAGCGGTGCGATAACTGCAAATTCGTCACGCCAAATTTGGTAATTTTCAACCCTCCCTGCCTCCTCCAAACGTGGCGATATACTTAATGGATGACATCTTATGTGATAGATTCCATTTCATTGCTTAAAATAAAAAAAATGTGGAATATAATTAAATTATATCTACAGCTGTTATCATATCTGCATATGATATAATTGTGATAGATTAAAACAAAATCACTAACGACAAATCAAGTCTATTATACGTCAACGAGCTCAATGTGACGTCATACTACCCCACTCGTGTGCGTCTGGAAACAAGGATTTGAATGAGGAAACTGGCAATACGTACCCGACCAGAAGCTCCTAACAAGATTATAACAAAATTATTACAACCGTTGTTAGAAATAACACAATTTGATATAATTTTGTTGTAAGGATTCGTATATGTGAATAACCATAACAAAATTGAAACAAAATTTGTTATTATTTTAATCACAAAATGATAACAAAACTTGTATTATTTATTCAAACAGATATATAACAGCATTTGTTACATTATGCATATTAAAAAAATGGCCTATAACAAAATTTCGTAACACATTTATTGTAGTTTTGGCTACATTTTTTGTAACAAAATAATTTCAAAATTTGTTGGGTTTTTTGTATTGACGCGAAATAGTTTGATAATTTTTGTAATATTGATCATTCGAACCAAAAACCATAAAACAAAACTTATAGCATTCATTTAGAACAAAATGCTTAAATCGTCATGTTAAAACCCCCGTAAAGCGTCATGGAAGAACGCTTTTTTGTACGAAACTCCTAAAATTTTTGTATGGACCGTAACGCTTGGTTGTACTTTCCCCTCTCCCTTGAGCGACGCGTAATTTGGGAACGGCGTCATATTTGTTAAAAAATGTAACTGAACAACTTGTTAACATTTAGTTATAATCTACCAAAGTCTTCCCAAAACAGCAGTGCTTTAAAACTACTATCGTTATTCGATGTCATTACAGCTGGAAGGTGTAATAAAAAAAACTGTTGGGATATCACCATGGGTTGTCGGATGTAAACATTATTATCAATACTAACTGTAAGCTGGAATATAGGTGGAAATCAAATACTTCACAGCCTTTTTTTTTCTTTTTTTTTGGGTTCTTTTATTGCAATCTAATCCAAAACCGGAATAGTTCTCGGATGATGTGACAATCGAATAAGAATCCTCACCAACAAAACAGTTGCTTTCATAGAGTACGTTTGGTACGTTTTGATACTGTTGCAGCGCTTTGTAGCGTTTTAAAGAACATTCTTTCTGCTGGAAGCTGTGGCGAAGAACCTGTTGACGCAACAGCACAGTATTTTCTAGATGATGTTGGGTTAGTTTTGTGGCACAATTGTAATGTCTTGTCTGGTGTGAAACACAACAAGTAAACATTGACAAACTTCCCCTTCATCAGACCATTAAGCTTTTTTTTCTTCTCTGTTAACCTTAGTTTTGTTTTCTTACGCGATGGATAGTCGGGTAAACAACATGAAAAAAGGTTTGGAACTTTTTATCAGACCGTTTTTAAATTTTGGTAGGATGTCAAAGATATAGTAGACGTTCGATAACTGCAACATGTTAACGTTTAACTTAGCGAACAAAAATCCGTTAACTGGAACGCCTGACAGTATAAATAAACCATCAACTGACGTTAAGTGAACGTCTGTTCATTATGGCTAACATGGCGCACCATTTTGACATTTGGCGGTGCGATAACTGCAAATTTGTTGCACTTACCAGACTTGCATTTAAAAAGCATTGCAGTTAAATCGCTTGCACTGACCGAACGTCTACTGTAATAGCGTTTCTGAAAGTAACCGGACTTGCAATACTTTTGAGTTGAATTTTACACAAATGACGTATCTCTACACGCGATCGTTTTAGATCTATTACAATAAATACCAAAACAGTGCTGCTGTTCTAATCTCGCCAAAAAGTATACCAAGTTACCAAAACTGGAACTAAATAGTTATAACATGGAATTTGTTTATTCTACTATTTTGCTTCAACCTTTGGGAACATATATTATATTATCTTTATTAAAGAGACTTTCAGCCCTTGGCTGTGGGAACATCTGTTAAATACGTCACGCTAAAATTGGAAACTTTCAATCCTGCCTACCTCCTCCAAACGTGACGATAAACTTAATGGATGACCCCTTATGGGATAGATTCCATTTCATTGCTTAAAATTAAAAAAAGTGGAATATATCTAAATTATACCTACAGCTGTTATCATATCTGCTTATGATATAATTGTGATAGATTAAAACAAAATCACTAACCACAAATCAAGTCTATATACGTCAACGAGCTCAATGTGACGTCATACTACCCCGCTCGATTGCGTCTGACAAACAAGGAATTGAATGAGGAAACTGGCAATACGTAGAACCAGTAGAGCTTCTCTCACCACCTTCTTCAAGTGTTGTGATGGCCTCATTGGCAGAGGCGTCAGATTGCTACCGATGGTGGGTGTCTTGGTTCAAATCCCGTTCGGTTCTGAAAATTTTATAACGTACTGGAAACTTTTTTTTTATGTTACCTACTTTTTCTAAAAATAGAATAACACACTTAAAAAAAATACCCAAAAAATGAGTATAAAAATTAGTTTTTACCCTAACAGGTTGCCAAGGAATTATAACACAATTTGTTATAATTTTGTTAAATTCTACCATATTTCATGGAACAGGTTTTGTAATATTTTTGATATGATCATAACAAAAGTTATTACATTTTTGTTCTTTTCATATGGGATCTTTGTTAGAATTTTTGTTATTTTAACTACTAACGGTACATGTTTTATAACAACCCTTGTTATAAAAAATTATTGTAACAAAATAACACAGCTTGTTATAATTTTGTTATGTCCATCTAGTCGGGTAGAACCAGTAAAGCTTCTATCACCGCCCTCTTCAAGTGCTGAGATGGCCTCATTGGCAGAGGCGTCAGATTGCTACCGATGGTAGGTGTCTTGGTTCGAATCCCGTTCCGATTCGAAAATTTTATAACGAACTGGGAACTTTTTTTGTGTTACCTACTTTTTCTAAAAATAGAATAACACACTTAAAAATATTTACCCAAAAAAGGAGTATAAGAAATAGTTTTTACCCTAATAGGTCAAAGGAATTATAACACAATTTGTTATAATTATGTTAAATTCTATCATGAAATATGAACAAGTTTTGTAACACTTTTGTTATGATCATAACACAAGTTATCACATTTTTGTTCTTTTCAGTGGGAACTTTGTTAGAATTTTTGTTATTTTAACTACTAACGGTACATGTTTTATAACAACCCTTGTTATAAAAATTTATCGTAACAAAATAACACAGCTTGTTATAATTTTGTAATGTCCATCTAGTCGGGTAGCTGTGTATTTTCGTCAATTCACATTAATTTTTAAATTTCTTCAATCGCCAGAATTGTCAAAACTAATTTATTTAATCTAGCCTTATCACGCCTTGCAACTAATTAAGGCATGGATTAAAGTGCTGGATGGTCCGTGTAGCTGCCGGCTTAGAATAGCACTACGGACCACCTGTTCCGGGGGTAAAAGCATAGACTAATTTCAAGACCTCGATGTACCAAAGAAAACCATTAAATTTTCTGTGTCCAGTCCGGTATCCAATAAATATTCATTACCGTGTATTTTTTTTTCCGTGCAAATTGCCTTTAGTGTAAATTATATTTAGCGTGTTACACCGATCTGAAAGCTCTGACAGTAAGGGACTAAACATAAATTATGTAAAGTGGGTACCGAGGATAGTGGTAATCACGTTCAAATGTATGCGTGTCTCTTTTGTAGATGTAGTAGTGAAACTTGGGGGAAAATATGTGCACTCTTACCCCGGTTGTTAGTTTTATCATTATTTAGCCGTTTTACCCAAATCAGTTGGGTAATATTTTCATATGCAATCTGAATAGCCTTTGAATTGGCGTGCATTTTTGTGTATGGAAAAATTCAAGCTAGTGTTCGTGTGATGAAATGTCACTTATCTCTATTGTTCACAATCTGCGAACTTAACTGCGAAAAAAATCGCGGCCTTGGCGCCGTGATAGGTCTCGGCTTGGTTCTGGCCGAGATGGATCTTGCACCAAGGAAAAATGGATTAGTAATCCTAATCTTTTATTCGGTATTCACTGGTTTGAGACAGTAGGAACTAGGGTTGCGATGCATGGTGAATATCGGTATCATTTCTTGACTTTTTCGTTAAAGGATCCGGTGAACTAATTGAGAATGACTACTGTAACAAAATCGAATACTTTGTACAATACAATGGTGATAAAGTAATACGACATGCACTATACAAAAGACACGGGGTATACCACAATAGATCAAATATTGGTCGCAATGATTATGTCCCGAACAGAGGAAAAAAATTTCACTTATTTTGTTTGCCTTTCGTATTAAGCACGTTAAAGGATTTGCCTCAATTGATATCAAATACCTATTTTGCATACGATTTGCGAGACCACAGAAGATTTCATAAAGCAGTAAAATCACAAATCCTGGAATTTATTCTTTTGGTAGGGTACCGAGCCACTTAGGCAGAAGATTCTATTTTGGGCTCTTTTCCGCTATAACTCAGTCAGTTTTTTTTTTTCAGTAAACGAAATCTTGATATTTTGTCCTACTCAAATCCTAACAGATAATTTTTAACGATATCGGTCATGGTTACTCGGTTGAAGTTCTGGAGGATTTCAATATTCAACAAAATCCCAAAGTGTTTATTATTCTATTCTTAAGCCATTAGCATGTTTTTCTTGTAAAGGTTTTTTTTAACGCTTAACGTTTCCATCAAATGTAGGTTCTTGAAAAGCTCACAACAATCACACATGTTCCTGCGTTTTCCAACGTTTACATGTTGTACATGTAACGAATTTGCTACAAAAGATTTCGATCATTTAAGAATTCTCAGCATTATATCGTTTTGGTCAATCATTTAGTATAGCAAAGCAGTCTTTTTTTTCACGCTAGCTTGCTGTCATTCAAATATCTAATATAAATGTGTAAACATCGATTGCACCATCCCAAAATGTACCGTTTAATTTTACCCTTTCAAGTAAACTACACAATTGCTGAATAATCGTATGTCTCTAAATGGAACTTACCAGGCTTCATTTAGTAACACAATTAAAAAATTGGGTCAACAATTTCAACATCGGTATTGTCTGAGAAACGTGTTTTATTTAAAAAGCGCTTCCTACGGCTTGGAAACGTAATTAAGTACAATATCAGTTTTTTTCTCTTGATTTTAATTCTCCCTCAACTCGGTCTTTTGTCCACTTACTGAATCCGACTTCCATCTTTCAGTGTTCTTTGTACTCGCCACAAACACAAACTTTTTTTTTCGCCGTAATCATCAAAACCAGTTTCAAAAATAAATCTCTTCACAAAATCTTGCCGACGGAGGCACGAAAATTATGTTTTCCGTTCTGAATGTTTCATAAATATCAAATTTCTTTTGTCTTATATACACATACACAGTCTTTCATAGGCTTGATTTAGGAATGAAACTGTCTTTAAGCTCGCCTGCAGCTTGTCCCAGCAATTTATGCTATCCGCGTGCCATTCTATTAAACATTCGATTCTATTATAAACAGCCAATATCTCAACCAAAAACTGTTCTTATCACACCTGATTCCATTTGGAATTTATTCAAACAAGGCCACTTCCATCCTTTTCTTATATTTGAGATACGATTCATTTATACTAATCAGTCCTTTCTCTCACCAGATCAGTTTTTTTTAATTAGCAAAGCAGTCCTTATTTCACGCCAGCTTGCTTATTAATTTTCTTTAACTTTCTCTCTCTAATCCACTCTTTTCAATCTAACCAGACTACAAATTTTTCCTGTTTCCACCAGATTTCAGATCAGTTATTCATTTTATTCTTGCAACACTGTCCTTTTGCTCGCCAGTGTGCTGTAAAAAAGATTACTGATCAAATTTGTCCTCTCGTCAAACTGCTGATCTACATGCAGGACGATATAATAAAAGTTCTGGAGGAAGAAATCATCGTTCAAAACGCGGAAATTTTGGATATGGATCAGGTGCAACCGAATGAAAGCAATAACATGCTTACAGCTAGGAATGAGATGAATCGGAAAGAAGACACATCGAAAGAGGAGGTCAGCAAAATTCAGGATACATCGGCAAACGCTAGGGTGGCTCAGCGACGGGCAAAATTCGCAGCTTCTGGTGGTGGTTCAAGCTCTGGTTCCGTGCCGCGACCGAGAAAGAAGTGCTCCCGAATGCAATTTTATTGATATGTATGTACCCAAGTAACCACAAGCATTATATCATTGCACGAATTAGACTGAATATCAACCTTTGCAATGCGAAATGCAGTAATTCCACACTTGTCATGCAATAATCCTTTAGATTGGCATTATCAATGTAATGATGCATTGCATTTTTCTTTACATTAGGGTTCATTAAATGGTGATATAAGATACTTCAATAATTCAACACTGCAAAAACTGAACAAATGCAATGCACAAACTAGCAAAGTTTGCTCTAACAATACAATTATAAAAGCTTGACTCTAATGGTAAACAAATGAAATCAAGAAGATTGTACAACTTTACGGTCAACTCAAGCGGTCTTCAACGTTTCTGCTTCGACTCCCGGCCAACTTAATCCCCGTTTGAGCCACCGATAGACGACCGCAAAACCTTTTTAGAGATGAGCTTTTCTCTTTTCTGTAGGCTGCTATCACATGCCAATAATGATGGAAACCACAATTAGCATATGAGCAGTATGCGAAGCGAAGGGTGTTTTAATCGTGCTTTTCATTTTCTTATATTGATTAAATATCTTCGAAAATGCATTATGTATTTATCAGTAATTTATCAGATTGTGATAAATTACTGTATTCTATTACATATGACATAGTCGTTTTGCCCTCTACTGCAATGATTGAGACAGAAGAACAGTTTCCTTTAAGTTAATAAAATATCTGTTGTTATCACTGCAGCAGAAACGGTCCAAGGCACCAGCGCGTATGGAACTCATCTAGCGGTTTCAACATTTATGGTTCGACTCCCGACCCGGCGACAAAAAAAATAATGGTCAAAACATTCACGTTGGCATCAGTACCGTCGATAACGAAACCGGTGCTAAAAATAGATTTTTGTTTTGGTTTTTCAAGTTGCACGTATCAAGCATGTGCAAATGCAAATGTACAGCACATGCATTTATGTTACTTTAGCAATGGCTGTCAGCGTGCTGCAATATGTGGCACTAATTGGATTTTAGTGGGGCCCTTTTCGACTTTAATATTACTTTAATGAGGTGTTTAAAGTAATGCAGCATTATATTCACAATTTTAATTATCAATATATGTTAAAATTGGTGCAATCTTTTGAATATTTTTTTTTTCGACAAGATTTCGGCTCTGTTAAGTTTTTAGTTAAACGATCGAGCCATAAATAAACTATTTGAAAAAAAAAAACGTCGCAACCAGCACTGGGACGACCACATTGATGGGGCTACCACCTTAGATCTAGCTGGGCGTGGTGCAACGTTTCTTACTCAGCCGCTGGATGCCAGAACAGATGCTGTTTGAGCCGCACCTCCTTGGTGAGCAGACGCTCGGGTCGTACCTCCTCAATCTAGCTGAAGTCAGAAGGACAACAGTGCCCAGGCTGCACTACCAGCTAAGCACACAACTCTTAGCTGGCGGTCTTTGTCATCGCTTGACCCGCGCAAGCATGAGGTAGGAACTTGTGAGGACCAGACGCTCTCCTTATCGACTCACCGTTTTGCAGCCCAAAAACCTATTTTTTTAAAATATGTTCCTTAATGTGTTTGCTGCTGTGTTCCTATTGTTGGGGTATTTCATATGATTTCAATGGGATACCGCAACAATAGGAACAAATATCGCAACATTAAAAGACAATTACACCGTCTTCGACCTTGCGGCCTCTACAGACTGAACAATACTAACATTTGACAACGGACAACACATAACACCCAGTGGACCAGTGGAGAATTTTTCGTTTGACGAAAAGTTTTCCCCGACTGGAGCGGGAATCGAACCCACACTCCTAGGCTTACGAGACACCTAAACGACTGACGCCGCTAACCACTCGGCCACGAAGCCCACCATTAGCAACACAATGTTCTTTCAGATAAAAACGAATAAAATGCTTATAACAACATCAAAGTGACAATATTTCGTTATTTTCCCATAGATTAAAGATGGATTTTATTATTTTTAATTCAATCCATGTAAAAAGTTTGCTTGGGGCGTGTGATTTAAACATGAACCCAGTTCTTAACTCCTCCATGATCGGATCAATTACCCTAGCATCAACGTGCGGTTAACCAAGCTCATCAAGCTTAAATATGCCGTAAAACCAGTTTCAATTCAAATTTAAAAAGAAAATCATTTACATTTTTGTTTTAAAAATTTAGAACGTTCGTTTCATAAATCATAAATTGCACAATTTTCGTGCCACTGTACGCATCGTAGGCTATTTAATTTTCCCTGCGAAACGCACATGTAGACACTGCTCAGGGGGGCAAAATCGAAACGGAAAACACCGGTCTCCCCTCCCCCCAATCACCCACAACCTATAACCACAAGTCAGAAGCATTACTCACCATTCTCGCCTTCCTCGTCCGAGTCTAAACATATCACGTCACTTTCCATTATGGCCGCCAGTCTGTTACATTCGGTCGCTTCCCCCCCGGACTACGGATGTACTAGCACTGCACTGTGATTCAAACACTTTTTACGCGACGACTACAGTATGCCGGGATGGGGGATGCGACCCCGTTCAAACGCTTGCCCCGGAGTGGAACCATGCAGGTGCGATAATCCTATTTTAACCACAACTCGTTCGTTGATAGCAGCAACTCTCCGATGGGCTCTCCCTCCGATATGAAGGTTCCAAATCCCTGCAGCAGGAGATTTTGCCTTTCCGTTGACGCTGCTAATGATAAGTTCTATTACCTACTCGCGCACTAGGAAACGGGGACCAGTATTGAATGGATTATGCACAAGCACAGCATCGACATCATCATCGTCATTGGCCTCATGGCTAACAATGTTATTTCCTATTCAGCAAGGTGCGATTGACCACATTGTTATTCGCAGTGCCGAAACGCATGATGCAGCATAGTCACAGTCAGTCTCGTAGCTTCTAATCCTGTTTGCCTGTCCCAACAAAAGTCAACGTTTTTTTTGTACCGTTGGTTGAGGGCTTTTGGTTGGACTGATAAGCAATACGAAATGTTGTTTTAAAAATTTATTATTTAAGCAGGATATGATCAGTATCATATGTTTTATTTTCCTGAGGATTTCGAGTCATATTTACAGCAATAATTCTGTAAGTTTAACTTGCTAATTGAAGGGTGTAAAGTATGGTATTGCAAGAATAACATGAGTTCTACAGATTAACTCTAGTCAGATGTTGGGATTACGGGGCAGCAGGGATTACAGTACCGGGCCCAGGCAAAAAAAAAACCTAAAAACCTAAAACGAGGCTAACCCCTTCCCAAGAAGTGGGTTGATAAGGTATCTGTTAAGGAGAAGCGAGGAGGTAGGAACGGGAAGATGCGCACGCAGCCTCAGCGTGGGAGCTCCGATCCATTCCCCGGCTAGCTTGCCGGTGGAGGTATTGGATGGAGCGGGGTTGATGAGGGCCTTCAACCAAAAGAGAGAAGGACTGTTCGCGATCGAGGTGGCTAAGCAGTATCTTGGCAATATCAACGACTTTACGTCCACGAAGTAAAACATAAGTAAGGACCTGTAAAATGGCCCTATTGCGACTTCGTAAGTCGATGAACGATGCCAAGCAGGAACACGTGAGACTCGTGAAGAATGCCGCAGCGGCGGAACCAGAGAAAGTAAAGGTTACGAAATCTACCCAGACGAAGGTCTTCGCTTTCGCAGGAAGTCCAAAAGGTATGGCGGATGCGACTGCTGGCGATAAGCACACGCAGAAGCGGGTGAGGAGGCCGTCACCTGAAAAGGGTAGGCCTAAAAAGGCTGGTCCGTCTCGGATGGAAGGCAACAGGGGGTTGCGATCGTTGTTAGGCCCTCAGCAACCACAGAGCAAGGATGAGAACACTCACTTGCAAAGAGTTACACTCACTTGCAGTTTTCTCAGCTCAGAAGCGTGCAATCAAAAAACGATGTATGAACGACCCTGCCACAGAGTAGAGTGAACCAAGGGGAGGACCCCCCTTGGACGAAAGTCGAGCGGAAGAGGAAGATGAAAAAGCCGCAGGTCGAGGAAGTCAGGGACGCCAAACCAAGAAGACGTAAAAAAGTAGGTGCCCCGCGCGAGAAAAGTGACGCCCTCGTCATCAAAACCGAACAATCTAAGTACTCAGTCGTCTTGAAGGTGATGTGAAGCGACGCCAAGCTCGTGGATCTGGGAGTCGATGTACGCAGTATCAGACGTACTCGTCCGGGCGAGATCATCCTGAAGCTGAAGCGCAATAAGGAGTGCAAGGGCGTCACCTACAAAGGATTTGCGGAAGAGGTCCTTGGCCAAGGGCTCTTACACAAGAAGCGACTCTGAAGGTGACTAGGTCACCGAAGTGCGACAGCTCGTCACGGCACTGCCGCAACAGTGCGACGTGCAGGTGGCCACCACTGCCGTTAGGCTACGAAAGAGGCCGGCGGGGATACAGGTAGCCTTGGTTCAGCTACCTATGCCAGACGTCAAAAAGTCCGTTAAAGTAGAAGGATCAAGGCAGGCTGGTGCGTAAGTCAGCCGACATTCCAAGAGCCACCGGAAGTTTGTTTCAGGTGTCTGGAACCAGGCCACAAGTCATGGGACTGCAAAGGCCCTGACAGGAGCAAACAGTGTAGGCGATGCGGCGCCAAATGCCATAAGACACAAGGCTGCATGAGTCCACCAATTTGCCTGATATGTACCGGGAAATCCGTGAGCAACAGGCATCCAACGGGTGGTCCAAGGTGCCCAGCCTTCAAGAAAGCCGCAGTGAACAAATCACAGTACATGTAACGCAGTTGAACCTGAGCAATTGTGACGCAGCTCAGCAACTGCTTTGTCAGGCAGTTTTTGATTGGAGGATGGATATCGCCATTATGGCGGACCCATACCGAGTACGGTAATTGAGTCGCAGATGGGTCCGGCAAAATGGCGGCGATATGGACAATGATAGGTCTAGGAGTTGGTGTCTACTACATATGAGGGCTTCGTGGTCGTCAAAGTGAACGGGGTCTTCTGTAGCTGTTATGCGCCTCCTCGGTGGTCGATCGAACCGTTCAAGCAGATGCTGGACCGTGCTGACAGGGCGAAGCCCGGTGGTAATAGCGGGTGATTTCAATACCTAGGCCGTGGAATGGGGAAGCTGTTTCAGATCCTGCTAGAGACACTGGCCATACTAGATGTCGACCTGGCTAATATCGGTATCAAGAGTACCTTTAGTCGGAACGGTGCGGAGTCGATTAATGACGTTACTTTTTGTAGTCCTGACCTAACAAGTAGTTCGAACTGAAGTGTAGACGATAGCTACACTCACAACGATTACCTGGCGGATCGTTACAGTATCTACTACAACAACAGCAGGCAGCAGGTAGAGGAAGAGGCAGCTAGGCCAAGACCAAGCCCTCGAAGGTGGAACACATCATACTTCGACGAAGGGATATTCAGGGAGGCGCTCTGTCGTGAGAGAAACCTATTTGGTTTAGACGGCGACGAGCTGGTAGCAGTTCTCTCACGTGCACGAAGCGGCCATGCCTAGGCGAGTCCAGCCTAGAAATGGGAGACAACCGCCTTACTGGTGGACACTAGTGATTGCGGACCTGCGCCGCGCCTTCCTCAGATCGTGCTGTCGGAGGAAACAGCGAACACGATCTGAGGAACGTCGGGTGGCGCTATTACAGCCGCGCTGAAGATCGAGATAAGGGCAAGCAAAAAGGCCTTCTTCGAGGGTCTCTGTCAGAGTGCCAATGCGGATCCGTGTGGTGATGCCTACAGGATCGTGATGGCCAAGACGAGAGGTGCTTCTACAGAGCAATTTCAAGGGATGTTGAAGGGGTTCATCAAAGGGGCTTTTTCTGCTCCATGATCTTAGTCCTTGGTCTCCTTTCGTAGGACAGCCGGGGCCTGGGGCTGGTGGTTCTATAACATTTAC